>NW_006159461.1:601490-611659 GCF_000334495.1 Tupaia belangeri chinensis | reverse complement strand
AAATGCTATCAATTTCTGTATATTGATTTTATATCCTGCAACTTTACTGTAATCATGTATTACTTCCAGTAATTTTTCCATGGAGACCACTGGGTCTTCTATGAGATCATATTTCTGAACTTCTAAGATTTAAATGGAAAGATCAGACCACAGTAGCACTGCAAATTCAACAGAAGAGAAACCAATTACATGAACCTGAAGTGGTGAAATAGAATTGAAATAGAATTGTATGACTCTTGACTAAAGCATTAGTGATTTTCTTCTATGCTTTGCTTTTCAGATTTAAGGATTTTGGCTTTCTTTTGAGCTGTTGATAGCCTCAGCAATTGGTATATACACACACACACACACACACACACACACACACAGTTTTTTTGCCTTTTTTTTTTTTTTTGGAGAGGTTTTTCGCTATAGGGCGCATGCGCTCGCCAGACAGAGAGAGACATAGAGACAGAATCGAGAAATGACCCCTCAGGGGGGATGGTCACACTGCGATCCCTACTCCTCCATTCTCCTCTCGGGATCTTGGGCACGCACGCACACGCGCCCGGCATGAGTTTTAAGCCACCGGGTCCGGGACGTGAACCGCGGTCGACTAGGTGGGAGTCCAACGACATAGCCATTACACTAACTGCTGGTTGCCTTGTCTGCCTTTTTTAAAAAAGGGAAAAAAACGGAATTGAAACAAACTTTTCTCCCTTCCTGTCTCCTCTGGAATTGGAAAGTATTTGCAAGTATTCTTATGCTGTGGCACTATGGTTATTTGCATAAGTTCAGTAATACCTGTTGCCTCGCATCAGAAATTGGAAATGCTAGTTTTTGCCAGAACTGGGTTTTTTGGTTTTTTTTTTTTTTTTTAGAGGGTTTTGCTTTTATGTGCTCGCCAGACAGACAGAGAGAGACAGAGAGACAGAAAGCAAGAAATCACCCCCCAAGGGGGATAGCCACGCTGCAATCCCTTCTCCTCCATTCTTCTCTTGGGATCTTGGGCACGCACGCACACGCACTCGGCATGCGTTTTAAGCCACCGGGTCCGGGACGTGAACCGTGGTTGACTACATGGGAGTCCAGCAACATAGCCATTACACTAACTACTGGTCCCCTCCTTGCAGGGCTTTGACTGGAATGTCATATCTGAAGATATTACCGGAGAGCTAATGAGCTAAGCAAATCTCAAGAAAGCCAGTGGAAGCTCTTGGTAAGGTTGCTGGTACCATAAACAGTTGTGCCTGACAGAAAAGTAAAGAATGTCACTTCCTGACAGGCTCCGGAAGTTCCTAGTACAGGTACTTGAAGGCACAGGCAGAAGGTGAATTCCTGACTTGGCTCTGTAGCCTTGGGAAGCTTTTTAAAGAGTCTAATCAGAAGTTCCTTATAAAAGGTTCCAGCAAAGCCAACTAAATCAATTAGTATTCCTATGAGGCTTTGTGTAAATAACAAACTAAATTGAGACTAAACTTACCTTTTTTTTTTGGTAAATAATTTGTTTATGCTTCTCTTTGATAAAAGGGGGAATGGAGATAGGAAAAAATGTTTCAGAAGAAAATTACAGTGTACTTGTTATTAGATTTTAACCCTGTCCATATTTGGTTTTTTTAAATTTTTAGTGTCTATCTGTTTGAACAAAATCCTAACCTTTTTCCTGGCTTTAAGTCTTAAGAAAATTTTTCTTAATATTTAAAAATTTTGATTTATTAAAACTAAAACGGCTTTTCTTAGGAAAAAAATAATAATAGCAAACTAAAGACAGTTCAGGAGAAGAGTGGGAAACTGGGGCGGAGGAGAGGAAATGAAGGGGAAAGAAAAAAAGAAAAGCATTCAAAGGACACAAACTGACTGCTGATGATAATGTGTACAATATCTTTGACTGGACCAATATACAATGTATTCAAGGTGGCAAAACTAATTCTGTATGCCATCAAAATATGCAGTGAATTAATGTAAAATAAATAAATAAATAAAATTAAACCAAAAGATTGTTTATATATATTATATACATACATACATACGTACATACATATTTCCAGTTATTTCAGCACCATTTGATAAAAAGATCATCATTTTCCAATTTGATTGCTTTGGCTCCTTTGTTGAAAATAAATATTTGTCTGCACTTACTGATTCTTCCATCAGAATTACATTATTTGGTTACTAGGAATTAGTAGTGCATCTTGAAGTGAAGAACTGTGGTATCAGTTCTGTAACTCTAGTCTTCCTCAAGACTGCTTTGCATATTCTTGTTACTTAGCATTTACATGTAATTTCTATGAGGAAGACTGCTGGGGTTATATTATAATTGGATTGGTAATTAATATTGTGTATTTTTTAAAGAGATTTTTGCTATCAGGCACATATGTTCACCAGAGAGGTAGAGAGAGACAGAGAGAAACAGAGAGACAGAAAGCGAGGAATCGCCTCCCAGGGGCGATGGCCAGACTGCAGTCCCTTTTCCTCCAGTTTCCTCTTGAGATTCTGGGCACACATGCACATGTTACCAGTGTGATGTTTAAGCCACTGAGTCCAGGACTCAAACCGGAGTTTACTATGAACATAACCATTATGCCATCTGCTGGTCCCAGCATCTTGTGTATTTTTGAATACAGAAAGTGTCAGTGAATGGGATCAGCGGTTAGAGAAATGGCTATGTCGCTGGACTCCCATGTAGTTGACTGCGGTTCGCGTCCCGGACCCGGTGGCTTAAAACTCACGCCAGGCGCGTGTGCGTGTGGGTCCAAGGTCCTGAGAGGAGAATGGAGGAGAAGGGATTGCGGCATGGCTATCCCCCCAGGGGGTGATTTTTTGCTTTCTGTCCCTCTGTCTCTCTCTGTCTGGCGAGCACATGCGCCCTATAGCGAAAATCTCCCCCCCCCAAAAAAAAGAAAGTGTCAGTGAACTATTTGAATATTTGACCTTATCCTGATCACACTTTTTAATTTATATTTTTGCCAGAGGGTGCGTGCACTCACAGAGAGGGAGGAAAAAGCGCCTTCTAATGGGTCCTGGTCAGGCCACGTCACAATCCCATCTTCTCCATTTCTACATCCTGTTGAGATTTTGAACACACACATACACATGTGCAGTCAGTATGTTTTTGAAGTTACCAGGACCAGGAGTTGAACTGCATGGCCGGTCATGTGGGATACCACACCCTTGATCACTAGTTGTCAAGGCTAGTAATCCTTTTAAATTTTTATTAAAATTTTTTTTTAATTGCCAGAGTGCACAAACACTTACCAAAGAGAGACAAAGAGAAAGAGAAGGAGAGATCATCTCTTCACGGGGCATGATCACGCCCAGTCCCTCCTCTCCATTTTTCCATCCTGTTGGGCATACACTCATTTATCCCCAGTGTATTTTTCAAGCTACCAAGGGTGGGATTCAAACTGCCAGCCAGCCATATGGGATTTGGCTGCCTTTACTACCAGGCCATCGGACTGGCCCCTAACTATGCTTTTAAGAGAAACAAAGGGGCTGACCACATGGCCTGGTGGATAAGGCAGCTAGATCCCACATGACTGACCATGTGGTTCAAGTCCTGGATCTAGTGGCTTGAGAAATACACCAGGCAGGGAACCAGCAGTTAGCATAATGCCTATGTCACTGGACTCCCACATAGTCGACCGTGGTTCGCTTCCCGGACCTGGTGGCTTAAAACTCATGCTGGGCGCGTGTGCGTGCGTGTCCAAGATCCCAAGAGGAGAATGGAGGAGAAGGGATTGCAGCATGATCATCCCCCCTGGGGGGTGATTTCTTGCTTTCTGTCTCTATGTCTCTCTCTGTCTGTCTGGCGAGTGCATGGACCCTATAGCAAAAATCTCTCCCCCCCCCAAAAAAAAAGAAAAGAAATACACCAGGCACATGTGTGTGTATGCCCCAAATCTAAAAAAAAAAAAAAAAAAAAAAAAAAAAACCATGGAGAGATGGAGGAGAAAAGATTTTGGTGTGACTATTCCCCATAGGAGGAATGCTCTCTCTTCACTCTCTCTCTGACTCTCTCTCTGAGTACACACACACATACACCATACATTAAAAAAAAAAGAGAAAATATAAAATAAAGGAAGAACGAGGTGATTAAATAGCTGCAAACTAGGAGCAAGTGTAGGATGTAGGAATAGTTTGAGTCACTGCTACATAAAGCATTTTTTTTCTTGGCAGTTTTGTCTAGTATTTGGTTTATTGCTTGCTGATTCTCATATGATTATTACACAAGGAACCAAATGAACCACATAGCTCAGTCTGACTTTGTTCCCTGAATGGTTTACTGATTTTACCATTTCTTAACCAGGAATGATAACAATAGTGTGTATCTACCTGATTCAAACATAAATGAAAATCTGCCCCAGGTTTAGTCTCAAGATTCCTCCTCTATCCCTGTTTGCCAGTGTCAGTAAATCTGAGAAATTTTGCCTACCATTCCAGGGTCTTTCTCTTCTCTCTCAGTTATTTCCTCTCTCGAGTCAGGAATGTATGCCATTGTCTGCACAACTCAACTTGAAAATGGAAATGGAAGCTATAAGCCAGCTAGGAGAACTAATTTACTTACTCAATTCCAATTCAATACTTCTTAACAAATGAGTTAACTCTTAGTCAGACAGTATGCTATTGGAATTATATAATTACAGAGATACAAATAAGACTGGATATGCCTGTTGTGGGCTAGTAGTAGACCAGTTGCCTATAGTAGTAAAGAGATTAGTTTTCTGTTTTGCAAGAAGTATCCCCTTACTGAGTACAAACACACTATCCGGAAGGAGGTATATGTATTACACATTTTTTAAAAAGGCAAATTGTTTAGCAATTGATACTATGTCTTTTATTGATTTGCCTTGTTTGTTAGGATCAAAACTTTGAAACTACTTGAGTCTCAGTCTGTGAGTTTTTCAATAATTCCAGAAGAGAGGTCCTCTCTGGGACTTTTGTACTTCAGAGACAGAGTAAGGGATCAATAACAAAGTAACAGAAAAAAAAAAAGTGTTTATTCAGGGTGTTATAAGAACCACAATCCAAGAACCCATTTCCAGTTGAAGAGCCAGGCTGCATTAGCACTGGAGCTCAGGTTATGTAGGCCCTTCCCCTCCCCCTTTTTCCTAGAGGACACATCTGCTTGCCAGGGAGAGACAGAGAGACAAAGAAGGACAGAAGAAAATACTCCCCCAAGAGAGCATGGTCACTCCACAATCCCTTTTCCTCCATCTTGTCCTCTCTTTGGGATTTGGAGTATGCACACACATGTATCTGGCTTATTTCCCAAACCACTGAGCCTGGGACCCAAACCTCATCGTCAGTCATGTGGGATCTAGCTGCCTCAACCACCAGGCCATGACATCAGCCCTATATGGTCATTTTTTTTTTTTTTTTTTTTTTTTTTTTTGCCATAGGGCTTGTCTGCTGGCTGGAGAGAAACAGAGAAAGAGGATGAGAAGGAAGGTGAGAAATCATCCTGCAGGGGGGGTGGCCACACAGCACTCCCTTCTCCTCTATTCTCTTCTCAGGATTTTCGGCATGTATACGCATGCACCTGGCATGTGTACGGATGCCTAAAACTTGTCTGAGTCTGAGACTTGAACCATGAATGACCACGTGGTAATCTAGCACCTTAATCAGGATGCCACCTGCTGGTTCCTCTATATGGCCTATACTGCAATCCCTTCTCCTCCATTCTCTTCATGAGATTTTGGGCACACATGCACATACCCACTGTGATTTCCAAGCCACTGGGTCTAGGATTTAAACTACACAGCCATGTGATATCCAGCCTCCTTAACCACCACACCACCTTGCTGGCCATGTAGGTGTAACTATTATTTCAGGATTTTGTGCCCTCTGCAGTTGGACCCAGTTCCAAAGTTCACTTCAGCCCAGTTTAAGGGTCCCATTTCATTCTGAGAAAAGACAGGATCCTTTTTCCGAATGGCTCCTTGGCTTCAGTTGGTTGGCTCAGAACCAGTGCGTCTTCTTGCTGTGCAAGTCCACACTTCCCTCTTTGGATCAAGGCCTTATTTTAGGAAGCATCGATGGCCATGTCAGTCCCTAGGCTAGGAACGTTCTCAGGAAATCATGTCCCATGCAGGAGAAAAGCAATATTTGTAAAGAGAAGAGGTTGATTCTGGGAATATTTTGCTACTTTTGGGAAACCCAGGAGCTATTTGGGAAGAGGAGTCAGAGTAGCACTGTTATTTCCAGCATTGGCTGACTTCTAAGACTCATTTACCAGGTTGATTTTGATAACATGTTACCCATATATAAAAGAAGGAAAATTAAGGGTAGTTTGAATGCAGCAAAAGCAATACAAATTAAAACATAATTGTTAGAATGACCTGGAGTCTGAATCTTAAGATAGCCCCTGTTTTAGAGGATAGGCAGCTAAAGAGGGCAGGGAATTTAAACTATCCTGCTGGCTGACAGGGGGTTCCCTTAATGGATTCAGCTAGTTTTATGGTTTCATTGGTTTTGAATTTTCCTACACTGGAGGTGTTTAGAGGTGTTTATTCAGATCTAACAAGAGGTGTTAGCCGTTACGCAGACTCCATCCTGAGTAGCAAGGAGGTAGTCCAGCACAGGTTTATCTAGCATTGTCCTAATGAGGAGATCTGAGGACTACTGCTGTGCTTTGATGGCTCTGGTGGCGGGTCCGACTATCTTGGTAGCTACTCCGTACAGACTTTTAGTCATTATTTTATTTGGAGAAATACCTAGGCTAAACCAAGATCCAAGAGTTTGTCTTAACCCGTCACCCTTGCTAGGAATTACACATGCAGGGGGTTAATTATACCCCTGAAAGTATTATACCCTTGATTTTACCCATGATTATGCCCTTTAGAGTGTCCATGGCTAATATCTTTATATTTTGAAGGATCTTTATCTTTTTGTTCTTAAATGTCCAAGAGATTGGGTATTAGTGAATTATTGAGGAACAGCAAAAGGTGTGGTCAGACACCCTAATAAACATGGTCCTCCCATCCTCAGCTGGCCAGACCTTCATGTGTCTAGGGCATACCTCCTTGTCCACAGACACATACAAATATGTATGTTTCAAGGGCAGAAAGGGTGCTGGACAGATTTTAAGGATTTATTTTTTTCTTTAGGATTTTATTTAACTTTATTTATCTATTTATTTTCATTTGACCAGAGAGGGGCAGAATGAGAGCAAGAGAGAGAGAGGGAAAGTGAGATATCAAGCTGCCAAGTCTGGGACTTGAACCACGGCCAGCCATGTGGGAGTCCAGCGCCCTTAACCACCACGCCACCTGCCGACCCAGCAGATATTAGTATTTATGGAAGTGTTTTAGGATATGGAAGAAGGAATTATAGGAGACCACCGATTAGTCTTAGGAAGAGTCCAAGAGTTCTGTCTGAGGTGACAGATTTTTTTTTTTTTTTTTTTTTAGTGGTTTTAGTCTCAGGGTATGTGCACCCACAGAAGAGAGAGAAAGAGACAGTGAGAGAAAGTAAGAACTACCCTCTGGGAGGATGGCCACACTGCAATCCCTTCTCCTCCATGCTTCTCTTGGGATCCTGAGCACACGTGCACACACACCCAGTGTGTTTTAAACCATTGGGTCCGGGACTCAAACAGCAGTCAGTCATGTGTGTCCAGATGGCATAATCACTATGACATCTGCTGGCCTCAGAGGTGGCAGATTTTTTTAAGAGGGGTTGGTGCCCTCATGCCTACAGACATCTGGGGCTTCATCAAAGGGTGAAGATGTGCTGTGACCACAATATGTTTTTAGATATGGTTAAGAAAGAGGGTATTGAAAATTGCACTGAGGGGGACCAGCAGTTGGCATAATGGTTATGTTGTTGGACTCCATGTAGTCGACTGTGGTTCAAGTCCCGGACCCAGTGGCTTAAAACTCATGCCAAGACTTCCATCCCCAGACTCCTGGCATAAGGGACAGTGAGGCAGGGCCCACCGCCTCAGCTCCAGCCCTGGCAACTCCAAGTCCAGAGACCCTCTAACTCTGTCAGCCAGGTAGGACTTTTTTTCCCCCCTCTTCTTTGATTTGTTAATTTCCCACTTCTCCTTACCACACAGGATCACCCCAGCTCAACGGCAGACCCCACTTCTGCCTCCAGAATCCTGGTGAAATCACATGCAGAGCTAGTGCCCAGCATGTGACTTTTTAAAAAATTCTCCTTCTTACTTTCTTTCCTCTTATTTGGTCTTCTCTTCCTCTTCATCCACCCTCCCAGACAGACTAGATAGATCTAGAATCACAGTTCTGAAATTTAAGAGGGGTTGGTGCCCTCATGCCTACAGTATTGGAAGACTCCCTAGAGTCCTCCCTTTTACAGAACCACCTGCAAAAAAGAAGATACTGCTCTTCAGAAACCTGAATAGAATCCTCCTTCTTGGACCACATTGCTAAACACCACAGAAGAGAGACTTCAGCACACATCAGTCCACAGCAAAAGGGAAACACACTTCTAGTCAAAGAAACATTCTCCTAAAAGGTATTCCAAAGTGAATACATCTCCCAATGGCTAGAAATAGGAGAGTCTCAGGTCTGAATAAACCAGGAAATATGTCTCCATCAAAAGAACATAGTGACTCCCCTCCACTTCTTGAAAAAACAGAGCAAGTTACCAAGATGTCAGAGAAAGAATTTAGAACTTTCATGGTGACCAAATTCTATTGAGTTGGAACAGAAAAGAGACAATGAACTACAGGAAATTAGTAAGTCTTTCCACGATATGAAAGAAGAGATGGACAAGCTAAGAAAGAATCAGATGGGAACTATTAGAGACGAAGTCTGTAATAAAGGAAATCAAAAACTGTCTCAAAAGTATTAAAAGTCGATTAGACTATGCTGGAGATAGAATCTCTGGCATAGAATATAGAACCTCTGACCTAGAGAAAACCACCAAAAAGATAGAGAAAATAGCAAAAAAAAAAAAATGAGGATAATATACGAGAAATACTAGATTCTATTAGATGCCCTAACATCTGAATAATTGTTATCCCAGAAGGTGAAGAAACTAAGGACATGGAAAATCTATTCCTTGAAATCTTGGAAGAAAATTTCCCAAGTCTAGAGAGGCACTCAAACATCCAGACCCAAGTAATACAAAAACTCCAAATAGAATCAACCCAAGAAGATCTTCCCCAAGGCACATTTTAGCCAAACTGGCAAAGACCACAGATAAAGACAAGATACTAAAACTAGCAAGAGAGAAATGACAAGTGACTTATAAAGGTCATCCTATCAGACTAACAATGGACTTCTCAGTGGAAACAATGCAAGCAAGGAAAGAATGGGAAGACGTATTGAAAGTGTTAAGAAAGAAACAGTTTCAACCAAGATTATTATACCCTGCAGTATTACCCTTCATATGGGAAAAAAGATTAAAATCTTCTCAGACAAACAAAACCTGAAAGAATTGGCCATCACCAGACCAGCTCTTCAAGAAACCCTAAAGAGAGTACTGTTCCAGAAAAACTAGTGTTAACAACCAGAAACAAAGGAATAAAAGGCAACCAAGACAACGGTCAACTTAAACGTTGGGACAGGTACAGTAACATTGATAATAACATTGAATTAAATTCTCCAGTCAAGAGACACAGACTGGCTAAATGGACAAAAAATCAGAAACCCTCTATCTGTTGCCTACAGGAAACCCACTTCATAGATAAAGATATACATATACTGAAAGTGAGGGGTTGGAAAAAGGTTTTCCATGCAAATCGGAACCAAAAAAGAGCTGGAGTCACGATACTCACTTCTGACAAAATAGGCTTTAAAATAAAAACCGATCGAAGAGACAAAGAAAGGCACTATATTGTAGTAAAAGGGTTAAGCAATCAAGAATATATAATGGTTATAAATATCTATGTGCCTAACAACGGAGCACCCAAAAATGTGAAGAAAAGACTGTTAGATCTAAACGGGGAGATAGACTGCAACACACTAATTGTTGGAGACCTCAGCACTGCACTATCCCTCTGGACAGATCATCTAGACAAAAAATAGGTAAAGACATAAAGGATCTAATTGATATCATAAATCAGATGGACTTAACAGACATCTATAGAACTTTCCATCCAAAAACCATGAGGTACACTTTTTCTCACCCCCCACATAGAACCTTTTTGAAGATTGACCACATCATAGGGCACAAAGCAAGCCTCTACAGATTCAAAGGCACAGAAACTATATCCAGCATCT
>NW_006159461.1:599620-600914 GCF_000334495.1 Tupaia belangeri chinensis | reverse complement strand
AGAAAGGAACCAGGTAAATCAAATCTGCAATGAAGCAGGCAATATAACAACAGACATAGTAGAAATACAAAACATCATTAGAGGATACTATGAACAACTATATGCCAAGAAATAAGACAATCAAGATGAGATGGACAAATTCCTGGACACATATAATCTACCAAGTTTGAGCCAGGAAGATATAAAAAGTCTGAATAAGTCCATAACAAGCCAGGAAATTGAATCAGTAATAAATAGCCTTCCAACAAAGAAAAGCCCTGGTCCTGATGGCTTCACGTCTGAATTCTACAAAACTTTTGAAGAAGAGTTAACCCCCATTCTGCTCAAGTTATTTCTAAAGATCTAAAAGGGTGAATCTCCCCCTAATTCATTCTATGAAGCCTCTATCACCTTTATCCTTAAAACAGATAAGAACAGGACAAGGAAGGAAAACTATAGACCAATATCTCTGATGAATATAGATGCAAGGATTCTTAACAAGATACTAGCGAATCATATCTAACAACATATAAAAAAAGATTATACATCATGATCAGGTAGACTTTATTCCAGAAATGCAAGGTTGCTTCAACATATGCAAAACCATAAATGTAATACACCATATTAACAGGAAGAAAGATAAAACCATATGGTCATATCAATTGATGCAGCAAAAGCATTCGATAAGATACAACATCCATTCATGATCAAGACTCAGCAAAATCAGCATACAAGTGTCATTTCTCAACACAATAAAAGCTATCTATGAAAAACCCATAGCGAACATCATCCTCAATGGAGAAAAGCTGAAAGCTTTTCCACTAAAAACGGGTACAAGACAAGGATGCCCACTTTCTCCACTCCTTTTCAATATATTACTGGAAGTCCTCGCCAATGCAATCAGAAAAGAGGAAAAAATGAAAGGCATTCACATAGTAAAAGAAGAAGTGAAACTCTATTTGCAGATGGCATGATTGTTGTATACATAGAAAACTCACCCAATGATTTCCATGAAAAAATTTATGGAAGTAATACATGAAAACAGTAAAGTTGTAGGATAGAAAATCAACATACAGAAATCTATAGCATTTCTATATACAAACAACAGGCAGACTGAGATAGAACTGAAAAAAGTTATTCCATTTACTATAGCCTAAAAAAGTATAAAATACTTAGGAATAAATCTAATCAAAGAAGTTAAAAACCTCCACAAAGAAAACTATGAGAAGCTAAAAAAAAAAGAAATTGAAAATGACACAAAAAAGTGAAAGGACATCCCATGTTCCTGGATTGGAAGAATTAATATAATCAAAAT
>NW_006159461.1:581447-599181 GCF_000334495.1 Tupaia belangeri chinensis | reverse complement strand
ACCCCCAAAGCACAGTCGATAATCTTCAAAATAGACAGATGGGATTACATCAGACTAAGAAGTTTCTGGAAAAAGACACAGTAATTAGTGTGAATCGACAGTCCTCAAAATGGGAAAATATTTTTGTAAACTTCATTAGATAAGGGATTGATAGCCAGAATACACAAGGAACTCAAGCAGCTGTTACAAAAAAAGATGATCAACCCTATTAAAAGGTGGGAGAAGGAGTTGAAAAAACCACTCTCTAAAGATGAACTATGAATAGCCAAAAGACATATGAAACAATGCTCAACATCCCTCATCGTAAGGGAAATGCAGATCAAAACAACAATGAGATACTCAGAATGACTAAGATTAAAAAGAAACAAAAAATGATAAGTGCTGGGAACCAGCAGTTAGTGTAATGGCTATGTCGCTGGACTCCCACGTAGTCGACCGTGGTTCACGTCCCGGACCTGGTGGCTTAAAACTCACACCAGGTGCGTGTGCGTGCATGCTCAAGATCCCGAGAGGAGAATGGAGAAGGGATTGTGGCGTGGCCATCCCCCCTGGGGGATAAATACCCATCAAAACAATGGAAAAATCCTTTGTGACAGAGAAGGTATCAGAAAAAAATCCAAATCCAAAAGAGGCCAGAACCTCAACCAAGATAGGAGGATTGAGAGACACTGAAGTCCAGGGCCATCGGGGAGATCACAGAGCACAAAATGGTCCCAGCAGGTGACTTTCTGGAGTCCTGAGAGGTACCAGGAAGCCGTGGAGGGTCTCTGTATCTCCCACTTCTGACACCATGATGTGTCAACTGATCAGAAATGAAACTGGAAAAAAAAAAGCAAATGGTGACATTTATTCTGGGCTTTAAAAGAATTGCAATTCAGGATGCACTTTCAGCAAACAGACATGATTGTCATTGGAGCTCAGATTATACAAGGCTTTTAAAGGGAAAAAGATGTTTTGTACAAAAAGGAAACTTGCACAGATGGTGCACCCAGGGAGGTTACTAATGTGGACAAGTCATCCTAGTACTAGGTCATAGCGGACTGATGAGTAGGGTTATCTGCAGGTGAAAGAGTTCCTTGGTTGCAGGTCATGTCTATTCCTTGCAGCTCTAATGGTCATTTCAGGATATTTATGGTCTCTGCTGTTTGACACAGCTCAAAGGCCCACGTTTCATCTGGGTAGAGATGTGTCCCAAATGACTTCCCAACTCCACTCTGTTTGCTCTGAGGTATGATGTCTCCACATCTTTGTTCAGTTTCCACATTAAATGAAAGCGCACCTCCCTCTCAGATGCGGAGATGTTCCATCCTGTTGGGCTCACTGCTCTGAGTGGCGTCAGTGCCTTGCTTGGTGTCTACAATACATAACACGCGCAGGGTTACATATTCATTAAGGTGAATGCCATTCCTCTTCCAAGCCTTCTCTGTTTGAACCCAAGGACGAGCAAATGAACTGATTCACCATTCCAGGTTCTGATCTAGCTTGACATTCTGATTTTAACATTGAGCTCTGCTTCACAGACATTCGATCTTTTAAAAAGTTTAGACCATTTTCATGAGCCTGCCTGCCTGGGGCCTCTTCCCCACGCAGTTCTCAGAACATCTGCTCCCGAGCGCTCTGTGCATATGGAATTGACTGCGACCGCTGCGGGGCTGGGACGGTGCCTGTGACAGGCGCTGTAACAAACGGCTGCACAATCTGCACCACAGGACAGGAGTACTGGCTGGAGCTTCTCTCCCCCTCTCAGAATTGCTCAAAGTTGATGTTTCTGTCGACTTTTTAAGTTTATCCCCTATCTCGATGCTTCATAAAATTCAGTATAGTCTGAGCCTGTCCATGCTTCTAATTCAAGGGAAGGAGGGGAAGTGGAAGGGTGGTGGGAGGGTCAAGAAGATGACTAATTTAACTGAGCACTTATTAGGTGCCAGAGATTTTCATGTATTCCATAGATAGATAGACGATAGACAGATAGAGAGTAATTTCTGAACCAGTGTCTATGTTTATGAGTACAGTATAGCTTTTTGTTTGTTTTAGATTTTTGCCATAGGGCCCTTGTACTTGCCGGAGACAGAGGCAGAGACGAAATTGAGAAATTACTCTCCCAGGAGGATGACTACACCTAAGTCCCTTCTCCTTCATTCTTCTCTTGGGAATTTGGGATCGGAGGCAGTGGGGAAGGATCGAACCCGTTCAGAGATGTTGGAAACAGAGTTAAGCGGTCATTTCTCCTGCTTCTCACTGTTGCGTCTTTCTTTCTTAGCTGCCTCCTATCTCCATTGGGTACTGGGGATCTGGGTTAGTGACAATGGACAGAAAATGAGAAAGGATTCCAGGAAACAGCAAGTATGTCAGGGGAGCAGAATGCCATTTTTAGAAGGACGCCCCTTGGCCTCTGGTGCAGTGGTTGCTTCTGGCTAGGAGGGTAAGCTGGCAGTGCATTTCTGCCTCCTGCTCGGAAGGCGCCCATTGTCTTCATGCTGGCCCTCGGGCCCCTGGAGCACCCCCTACCCTGCCCTGTGGTGTCCAGATTAGGCTTACCCAAGTATTCCTCTCTGCTCAGCTACAGAATGATCATTTCTATTTCCAACTGGCAACAGCTTGTCACCCTTCTGAGATGTATTTCCATCTACACAAAGCTCTCATCCTGCCAGCCCTCTGCATAACAATGCCCCATGTTTTGCCATTGAAATGAGAATAAAACCCAGACTCCTTGCCATGCCTCTAGACCTTCTGTGATATAGCGCAGCCTCATCACTCCCCTCCCAACTCTGGGACACAGACGCAGTCCTCGCTTTTTCTCAGACACTCCAAACTCATTTTCATTTTTATTTGCTGTAACCTATTTTCTTCCCTCGCACAGAGATCAGCTCATGGGAACCTGAGAGAGCCTTTGCAGCCCTCCACCTTACGCGGCCCCCTCCCTGCCCACGCCGGCGTTATGCTTATCATATCACTCTTCTATTTTCTCTGAAGAACACTTCATGGTCAGAAATCACGCTTTAGATTTATTTGTTAATTTTTGCTTTCTACTTTCTCCATTGATATCTAAGCTCCATTTGCCATCTCCATCTGTTTTCCACTGTGTTCTTCGTGCACAGAGCAGTTCATACTTAGTAAATATTGATTAAATGAAAGCGATGCATTAACATCGAGAGATGGCTGATGTTGCTGGAATGTTTGCTACTGGGACAAGCAGCTAAAAGAAATATTTTATCAAGAAATGGGGTTTGGAGATAGTGACCTTGTCTTACGCTCTCCCAAAGACTCTTGCAAATTATTGGCATATTAAGTAAAAAAACAAGGGTAGGCCTTCTTTACATGGTTCCAGTGTCCATGAATTTCAGTTAACCAGAGTTTAGCTTAATAAACCAGTGCCCAACTGCACTCATAGCTTCAGCTACCTGGGGCCAGGAGCAATGGTGAAATACTGTCCTCTGCAAGGCTGACCCACTTGGGAATGCTCTATACCCAGAGACCCCCGAGTACTCTGGGCATGCACATACCCATGGTCTGGGGTGGCTGAAGCTCAGTTTGGATCATGGCATTAACACCTAGCTGTGTGCTGGCTGCGTGTGTGTGTGTGCCCAGAATCCCAGAGGAGAATGGAGGGGGAGGGACTGCAGCGTGGCCCTCCTCCCTCTGGGGGGTGATTTCTCACTTTCTATCTCTCTGTCTTTCTGGCAAGCACATGTGCCCTATAGGAAAACAAATAAACAAACAAACAACAACAACAAAAAAAACTCTCTCAAAACAAACAAACAAATAAACAAACAAAAAAAGCACCCTGCTGTGGGCCCAGCCTCCGTGGCTCAGTTGGTAGCACCCTGTCCTGCAGTGATGGGAGCCACATGGTCAGCAGATCCCAGATCCCAAGTGGACCTGAAAGCGTGGTGGGTCACGTGTGCCCAAGATCTTGACAGGGAGAGTGGCGGGAAGGGGATTGCAATGAGATGAGATCCTGCGGAAGGTACCTCCCTCTCTCACTAAGGCACCCTCATTAACGGTAGTCAAAATGACTGTTCCGGAGTTGCTCTCTGTCTCAGCCGCTCCGACACATTAATTTCAAGGAATTGAATCAGCACAAGCACCACCAGTTTCTCAGTGCACGTGACACTCCAGCGATAGTGGCCGCACATCCCACTCAATGACCAATCACAGCACTTCTCTCGGTCTATCCGTGATGGGTTACTACGCAGCCAGCATCAGTTCCTGCATAGACAGAAAAGATGCAGTGTGGGGCCAGCAGGTGGCATGGTGGTTATGGTGCTGGACTGCCACACGGCCAACCAAGGTTTGAGTCCCAGACCCAGTGACTTGAAAAATCATAGCAGGTGCATGTGCATGCATGCCCAAAGTTCCAGCAGGAAAAGGGATTGGGCACGGTCATTCCCCCCTGGAGGGTGATTTCTCACTTTCCCTCTTTCTGTCTCTCTCCAGTGAGTGCACACACCTTATAGCAAAAACTCAAAAAAAAAAAAAAAAAAAGTTGCAGTTGTGTTGCCTCCTGACTCTTAGTGATAAACTCCTGGGACATTTTGTGAAAATAGGTAGTGGAAAGAGGGATTTGATCAAAAACAAAAACAAACAAACAAAAAGAAAACAAAGTGCAGCAAAGAAAAAAAGTGTTAATGCTGGAAGTGAAAAATTTTTTTTTTTTGAGAGGTTTTTGCCATAGGGTGCGTGCGCTTGCCAGACAGACAGAGAGAGACAGAGAGACAGAAAGCGAGAAATCACGCCCCAGGGGGGGATGGCCATGCCGCAATCCCTTCTCCTCCATTCTCCTCTTGGGATCTTGGGCACGCACGCACATGCGCCTGGCGTGGGTTTTAAGCCACCGGGTCCGGGACTCAGACCACGGTTGACCACGTGGGAGTCCAGCGACATAGCCATTACGCTAACTGCTGGTCCCTGGAAGTGAAATTTGAATTAAACAAACAGAATATAAAAGAAATACATGGCCTGAAGTCAAATTTAGGGAAAATTTAGTAAAATATTTGCCCTTCAATTTATTACTGTACCATCCATAATTTTACAGAATTATAATCCATGATTCATCTCGTAAACTTACTTTTAGACCATCCGCCCAAGGTACGAATCAATATAATCGGGAGCCTTCTTCTTTTGTCTTCCTTGGCTTCTTCAAAACTACCTGCCTTGGGACCAGCAGTTGGCGTAATGGCTATGTCGCTGAACTCCCATGTAGTTGACTGCGGTTCGAGTCCCGGACCCAGTGGTTTAAACTCACGCTAGGCACATGTGCATGCGTATCCAAGATCCAGAGAGGAGAATGGAGGAGAAGGGATTGCGGTGTGGCCATCCCCCTTGGGGGGTGATTTCTTGCTTTCTGTCTCTCTGTCTCTCTCTGTCTTTCTGGTAAGCGCATGTGCCCGATAGCAAAAACCTCTCCAAAAAATAAAAAGACTGCCTGCCTCAGTTCTCTTGAGTTCCCTTCTCTGACTTTCTTTCTGGGATTTAAGATCTGTCTCCTAAGAGACGAGTCCCCTCCAGCAGTCGCCTTCTTGGATGGTTGGAACTAAAGGTATTTGGTAACTCAGCAGCTCACATTTCCTAAGTGCTATGTTTTCATTTCTTTCCTTTCCTTTTCTCTTTTGTTTTATTTCTTTCTCTAATTGCCAGAAGGTGCATGCATGCACTGAGCACAGAGAGAGAGAGAAACAGAAGAAAAAGAGAGCACAATCACCCTCAGTCCAGGGAGATGTGGCAACGTGGCAGGCCTTCTTCCTCCATTCAGTCAAGATGAGGAAACCAGCTTAGGAAAGTTAGACAAGTTCTTTATTCAAAGTAACAAATACAAATATTTATGTTTTTTTTTTTTTTTTGGAGAGATTTTCACTGTAGGGCGCGTGCGCTCGCCAAACAGACAGAGAGAGACATAGAGACAGAAAGCGAGAAATCACCCCCCCCCAGGGGGGATGGTCACGCCGCAATCCCTTCTCCTCTATTCTCCTCTTAGGATCTTGGGCACGCACGCACACGCGCCCGGCGTGAGTTTTAAGCCACTGGGTCCGGGACACGAACCGCGGTCGGCTACGTGGGAGTCCAGCGACATAGCCATTACGCTAACTGCTGGTTCCCCAAATATTTATGTTTTCAAAAACAATTGAGGAAAACAGTATTTTTTTTTTTTTTTCTTAAGGATTTTTGGTTTAAGGTGCATGTCCTTGCTGGAGAGAAGCAGTGAGAGCAAAAGTGAGAAATCGTTACCCAGAAGGAATGGCCATAGCACAATCCCTTCTCCTCCATTCTCCTCCTGGGACTTTGGGCATGCATGCACATGTACTAGGCATGGTTCAAGCTGCCAGGTCTGGGACTTGAACCACAGTTGGCTATGTGGGAGTCCAGCACTTTAACCACCAGACAACCTGCTGGCCCCGAAAACAGTATTTTAAAAATTTATTTTGTTCCTGGTAGGGATCACATCATGGTGCATGAGCAGGAGAGTGAGGTGGAGGGGCCCCTTGACAGGGTCTCATCACACTGTGCCCTCCTTCCCCGGCCTCCGACTCCTCAGGATCCTGGGTGTTTTCAGGCCAGCCTGGAGAGCCGAACTCATGGTCGGCCACATGGCTTCCAACACTGCAGTTCGGTTTGCTACCTACTCTGCCACCAGACTGGGGGACAATGGTATCTCTGTAAGGCTATGCCCTCTGAAAAATGTTACTTGTAATCCGAGTCATGTTATTCCATAAGAGCCAATAGAAGAAAAGAGAAAACACTGCCAAATATTTTCCAAATATTTTGCAAATATGGCATGAGGTACTCTGGCAATAGTTAAATGAAATATTTTGACAAGTCTTTAGTCATGAAGGCTGAACATTAACACTAATCCTAGGGGGGTCAGCAGATGGCGTGGTGCTTAAGGGTACTGGACTCCTACATGGCCGACCGTAGTTTGAGTCACAGACCTGGAAGCTTGCTTTCTCACTTTCTCTCCCTCCCTCTCTCTCTCTTTCCTTCTCAGGTCAAATTAAATTACATAAATAAAGTTAAATAAAATAACTCTTTCAAAAAAAAAGAAAAAAAAAACTAATGCTAGGTAGAATTGTGACAAAGATGGTATTTTCTTCAGAGACCCTTCCTTCTCTCCCCCCACCACAACAGACTCACCATTTTATCTGCCCTTCTCCCCAGTGTCCTATCAGAATCTGAGACCTGAGGGGACCGGGACTCATTCACAGCTGGGCCTAAGTGACTGATAACAGCTGAGCACCTTTACTGGATAACTAAGGAAGTACAGTGTCTCGTGGAAAGGTCTAGCTGTATTTACAGGGGTCCTTGGAGAAGCTCAGTGTTTATCACACAGCTGGTAGTCTGTTTCTGTGTGTTGGAAAACCACCTAACGGTTAAATTCGGTATGGTCTGATTGTTGTACGGGCAACAGTCACTTGATTATAATTTTCAACTTTTCTAAGGTTTTTGCCATAAGAAACATGTGCTTGTTGGAGAGACACAGAGAGAGAAAGAGAGAGGGGAAATGAGAGATCACCCCTCAAGGGGGCTGGTCATGCCGCAATCCCTTCTCTTCTATTCTCCTCTCAGAATTTTGGGCACACACACACAGGCACCCAGAGTGTTTTTCAAGCCACTGATCCGGGACTTGAACCAAGGAGTTGGCTGTGGGGGATCCAGCGTCTTAACCACCATACCACCTGCTGGCTCAAAGCCAGGATTTCTTAAATTAAGACTTTTTATTTTGTAATCTTAGATTTAGAGAAAAGAGGCAGAGATACTATAGAGAACCCCACGGGCTCTCCCACACCTTGCTCTGAAGTTCACACCTTACACCGCGTTGTTTCACTCTTCAGTGTCCAAGGCGAGCCCGGGCTCAGCCTTTACTGTACTTGAGGCTAATCCTTAAACTCACACTGCCAACTCTGTCGGGCGCTGCATGCTTCTCGGCTCTGGCTGACCGTGTTCCCGTAGCATCTGGTTTGCCTCTGAAATAGAACGGAATGCAAAGCTGTGGTGCTAGCCTTGGCGTCAGAAGGCCTGGCTGTGAGTCTTCACTCTGATGCCTACCAGTTCCGTGAATCGCATTTCCTCCTCTTTGGACTGTGACCATAATATTCGCCCAGCCAAGCAGGGAAAGCGGGTTTGAGATCTGTCTCGCGGTGGCTCTGTAAGGTTGGTGGCCCTGGTAGTCTCACTCACCACTGCCTCCCTAGCGTCTAATCCAGGGTCAGAACGTTCAAGCACTCAACAAACAAGGTCGGACCGAGTGAAGGATCACTCGAGGCAATGTCTTTACGGGCTGTTACACATTTTAAAATGCCGTGGCGATATTAGGAGTGCAAGCTGCTCCTGGGTAAGCTGACGACCAAACGGGCTGTTGATGTCAGTCACGCACTGCCTGATGCTGAAGCCCCCTGCACTTCCTGCATGGTTCATGACAGAGTCGGGACCTGTGTGAGAAGCTGGTGCTCAGGGAGCACGGCCAACAGCCTTGGAACCAGCTTGTCTAAAAGTGGGTGCAGTTGCAAATGTTGGCAAAGTGGCGTTTTGTTATTTTGCTAATAAATATTTTGTGACGATAGGAGACTTGGCAGCCAATGTTGTCCTAGCTTCAGATTTTATTGTACTGGAGTGCTGATTTCCATCTTTGCTATATATCTTTTCCTGAGTTTATTTCATGCAGAAAGTAAACATGTATAAACCATGCATCGGCATTTTTTATTCATTTCCAGGAGGCAAAAATGTCTTCATCTAATCCTTATCTTTCACCTGTAATGAGTTCTGTGTTCATTTTGATTTGATTTCTTTTTTTCAGAGTTGCTGTATAGTAGGCAAAGCTTGAAATATTATATTTAGGATCCCTTTGTTGAAAGAGTAAATGAAACATTTCATTTAGCATTTTAGCCCCAGGAGTCCCCGCAGGGACAATGTCACTATTTTCACGCTCCTGACAGTGGGGTGCGGCCGTCCTTGTTAATACTGGATCTCCTGAACATGCCGTTCCAGCGAAGAGAAAGGTTTGAGTGTCTGAGTGCTCCCGGCATGTAGCAGCTCAGAGCGTCACACCAGCCCAGAGCACTGTAAGTCAGGCTTTTTGCGCGGAGAGTAAGTGGCCTAGGAAATAAAGCTAGTGGTGTTGAGTTCGAATAGAAAAAGGGTATTCTGAGCTTGAAAAGTGTATATACAAATGAAAGAATTCAGTCATAAGGAACCTCGAAGATTTCTCTGAGTGACAATAATGCCATTATGCTGGTATCGAATTACGGAGTTTTAGAACTGGGGGTTCTATATTTATTCTCTCATTTTATCCGTGAAGAGATGGAGGTCCAGAAAGCCAAGAGCCGGTGGAAGTTCAGGCAGCTGGCAGCAAAGCCCACACAGAATTACAGGCTGTGGAGCCTGCAGTTTCGCTTTCTCTGAACTAGGGATGTTGGTTTTCTTTTTTTAATTGCTCAAGGGCACATGTACTCATCAGAGTAAAAGAGACAGAGATAGAGAAAGAGACAGAAAAAGAGAAAAAGCATCATTCCACCAGGATGTAGGGCACGCGTGCGCACATGCCTGGCTGTTGTCAGGCTCCTGGGGCTGGCATTTGATCCATGGGAGGCCATGGAGAATCCAGCTCCCTCTGCATAGGGTTAAAGGATGGTGCTATGAGGGCATGCTCAACTAGGGGTGTTTTTAACTGTTGTTTATTCAGCTCAGTAATTGCCCAGGGATGCCGCCCTTCTTTCTCAGCCCTATTCCTGCCTCTGGTTTAGAACATTTGCTAATAGTACGTGATAAAGCTGGGAGGTGAGTCCTCGGCAGGGCGACTCTATGCTCTGCGTGGGATTTGCAAAGATTTGATAAGGAGGAGGGTTTCTGTTTGTTTGTTTGTTTTTTATTTGCTAGAGGGGGAACCAGCAGATGGTATAATGGTTACATTATTGAACTCCCACTCCCATTATTGGCCGACCGGGCTTCAAGTCCTGCACCCAGCAACTTAAAACTCACACTGGGCGTGCGTGTGCATGCCCAAGGTCCCAAGAGGTGAATGGAGGAGAAGGGAGCACAGCGTGTTCATCTCCCTGGGGGGGATTTCTCGCTTTCCGTCTCTCTAGCAAGTGCACGTGCCCCACTACAAAAATCTCTCCCCCCCAAAAAAAAATTTGCTAGAGGGACATGTGCTTGCCAGAGGAAGAGAGGGAGAAATGGAGAGAGACAAAGTGAGAATCACGAGAAATGGTGACTCTCAACCCTCTCTCCATTACTCCTTTTGGGATTTGGGGCTTGCAGTAACACGCGTCAGACGTGTTTTTTAAGCTGCTGAGTGGGACCGCAAACCGTGCACTTGGCTATGTGAGACCCAGTCACCTTAGCCACCATCCTACAGCTGGTGTAGAAGGGAGTTTTTAAAAGATAACATGTTTTTACAAGATTCTGTTTTTCTTACTTATGATTTCATGGTTTCCTCTCAAATTAGTTAAAATAATTATTTTAACTCATGTGTATCACTTATTCATGATCAATATAGAGTCCTATCAATGTAAGAAATCTTATTCCAGATAATACTATCAATAAATGTGCTTCACCCTATGATATAAACCAAAAAAAAAAAAAAACATAAAACCCAGAAAATTGTGCTTTGCAGTCTGGCTCAGTAGTCATACATGATTGCAGTAAATGAGGCACACCAGTTATCTGGAGTAAAATCAGAAGAAAGCTGAAATTAGAGAGGTCAGAGATTACTGTGGCTTGTGTCAGAGCTTTGAGAGTTAGGTGTTAAAAAAATACTACGTGCCACGGCCAGCAGGTGGCGTGGTAGTGAAGGCACTGAATTCCCACATGGCCACCCTCGATCCAGAAGCTTGACAATCATGCCTGATGTGTGTGCAAGCCCCAAACCCCTAGAGAATGGAGGGGCATGGTCATCCACCCTGGGGGATGATTTCTCACTTTCCCTCTCTCTGTGTCTCTCTCTAGTGAGCAAACATGCCCTATGGCAAAAACCTAAAACATAAAAAATAAAGTGGCACTATGTGCACATTTCCTCTTTAGTGAAATGGCTTGAATTTCATTAGCGATGTCCTAGAGTAGAGGCAGCTACCACTACTTTTTCTAGTTTTGCTTAGACAGCTCTAAAAAGAATTTGTAGGATTACCAAATATCCATAATCAAACTGTCACTGTCAGAATTCTTTCAGAAGAAACCATTTCAGAACTTATTTCATTTTGGGTTTTAAAAAACTAGAGAAATGTTGAAAAATTTTCTAAAAATGAAAGAGAGCTAAAATAGTAAGAGAGAGCAAGGAAAGGGGAAGAGAGGGAGAAAGAAAGAGGCAGAGAGAGAGAGAGAGAGAGAGATCGCCCTGCAGAGATCACGTCTTAAACACACAGCCCGAGAGGACAAGCCACGATCAGGGCCGGCTTTCCACGTCTGGCGGCCACAGCACGTCTCCAACAACCCTCCTCTCCAGCAGCAGCGTTTCTTTCTCCGCTTAATTATGCTTCCATCTTTATGAGGCAAACTCCTCTAGCTCCACCTTTGGTAGCAAAACCACTAGAGGGCTGCCTCCTTACCCTCCCCACTTCCTTTCCTGCTTTTCTCTCTGGAACTACTGGAAAGCAGCGTTTGCCCACACAGCCTTGGCTGACCCTCCTCTGTGTCCACACAGCTGGCCGCTGCCCCTTCTGGAGGCCACACCCCACAGGGGTGCGTTCTCCTTCCTCACTTCTGCTGCCTCTCCTCACTGTTGGTCTCAGGCTTTCTACCCACACTCAGGGCGTTAGACACCAGACAGACGCCGGCCATGCCTGTCTGTATTTGCGATTCACATCTCTCCTCTTAATTCTAACCAGGCATCTGCTATTCAGCATGAAATCTCCAAACTATGCCCAGACCGCACTCCGGATTCTCCAAAATCTCCCCGCCCAGTTATTGGCGACTTGATCTCCAACTGATGGGCCGGGAACACGCCATTATTTTTACTTCTTTTACTCTCACAGCCCAAATCCCAAATGCAATCATCAGGAAGCCTTGGCTCTGCTTTCAAAATAGTCAAGCTTGACTCTTAGTGCTGTGATCTTAAGTGCTGGAACCGCCCACCATCGTCTCAGGTTATTCTAACGCACAGGTAACCCCTCTCTGCCACAGCCTTTGGTGAGCGGAGCAGCTTGAGGGTCTCTACAGCCCAGTGCAGTCCTGCGCCTCTACTCAGAACCTCCAGCCCGCCGCCTCTGCTCTCTGCTGCTCCCAGCTCCCTGCCCCTGCCCCTGATGGCTTTGGTGACGTGCTTTCACCTCAGCGCCCGGGGGCACTGCTCTGCCAGCCTGGAGTACTCTTCCCGTAGGTCCCAGGATGCTCTGCTCCAGGCCTAATCATAGCGCACCGTCGGGGCTGTGTGTTCTCAGACCATCCTGCCTGCAGCTGGCGGGCTATCGTTCCTCCGCCTTTGCTTCTGTTCCCGAGCATTGTTCTTGCTCTCCTCCCACCTGTCCCCACCCTTGTCCAGGTAAAGGTTATTCACGTCCTTCTCCCAGGAGAGAGACAGAGAGACAGGCGCCCCCCAGTCTCCTCGCTCTGACCAGCCCAGCCTCATCCAGCCAGGGTCGTGGGCATGTGTGTTTGTGTCCGCCTGTGCAGGGAGACCTCCAACATGAACCAGGACTCCTCACTGGGCTCCAGGCGTGTTATTGCCATGCCACCACCTGGCCTCGAGCATTTACCTTCTAATAGCGTATGCTTATTTCATTTATTTTTATATTTATTACCTGTCCTTCCCCTGTCCCCTGGGACGGGGACTTTGGGCTCATTTGTTCTCTGTTTCATGTCCCATCTCTAGGGCAGGATCTGTCACCCTCTAGAGGCTGGGTTGGTTGCGTGGACCTTGGGGTCCCATGAACCTGATGAGAATCTTGCATGAGGAACTTAAGGCAGGTGATTGTAATCCTCTGAGCAGAAGCTGACTGCCTTATGAAATGTAAGTGGTGAGGGTTCTTACATGTTGTTTTGAGGAACAAGTTGTCTACGTGTATAAACAGTGTGTGGCACTAAGTTCTTCACAGCTCACCCATAGGAATCTTTTTTATTTTTTTAATGCCAGAGGGTATGTGCACATGCAAGAGAGAGAGGGGAGGAGAGAGAGGAAGCAGCCCCCCAACGATACCTGGTCCTTCCCTCCCTTTGCCCATTTCATTTAGATGCCGGACATGCATGTGTGCCCAGCATGGACGCCACTGGGGCTGGGACTTGAGCCATGGTCAGTCATATGGAATTTGTCTTTCTCCACGTGGTCCTTAACCACTGTGCTATAAGGGTAGCCCTGAATCTTTTTTTAGTAATATCCCCCCATATTTATAGAGAAAAATTTCAGTGTCTTTTTCCTTCCATGGCTGATAAGATAATTGACTACAAATTATAAAGATCATAATTTTTCCTTCAAAGACAGAGTTTTGCCAGCCATGTCAATGATCCTCTTGCCTCAACCTTCCAGGTGCTCCACAAGTATATTCCAGCATTCCTAGCTCTTTCAGCTTAATACAGGGTATTAATATAGTTTATAAAATTAAGATCTTTGCACTCGCAGTTGTAGTTGAAAATACGTCTTTATTTTTCATAAAAAGTCTGTGCAGAGCGCCAGCTGATGGCGTGGTGGTTAAGGCAGCTGGATCCCTCATGGCCAACTGTGCTGCAGGAGTCTTGGACCCGGGGGCTTGAAAAACATGTCAGGGAGGTGCACACACCCAAATCCCTGACAGGAGAATGGAGAAGGGATTGTGGTGTGGCTAGGAGTGACTGATCACTTCCTTTTTCTCTCTCTGACTCTCTCTCACTCATGGTGAGTGCATGCACCCCATAGCAAAATTAAAAAAAAAATTCTATGCAGGAAAAATTCAATGCAATTATTTGTAATTTTTTTCCTTAGAAAATGTTAGCACACGTTTTGGTATCACTGCTCATGATAAAGAAGTATGTTGGTCATTAGAAATGCTTCAGCCACTTGGTTTGGGTTAAATATAATTTTCCGTTTCCTCTAATGAGCCATTATAAAGACAATTTTTAGAAAATTAATTGCTTTTTAGATGTTTAACATTAGGTGGAAAAAGTAAGCATCATTAATTCAAGGTGTTTTTCTCTCACTGTTAAGATCTGATGAGAGCTTTGGACTTTAAAAATAAACTACTAATAACTTTCAAAATGGTAGGATGCTGTTGAATGTCTTAATTGGTAGTAATGTATTAACATTTAATATTACTACCCATACCGATTTTTACTCAAGTTAAAAACTTTACTGTTGAATAATATGGGGATGTTTCTTGGGCATAGAGTAATAATAGTGCATAGCTTCAAAACATATTGCTCAAATTTAGAATAAGTTGTCTCATTTATATTGTTACATAATTTTGACAAAATTCTGCCCATACCTCTGTCGACAGAAAAATAACCAACTGTAAAAATTAAAAATTAATAATTAATGTGGTTTATTTCCAAGCCAAATATGAGTGACCTAGGCCCGGAGAAGAGGCATACATGCCTTTCTCAGGGTGATCATGTACAGGGGTTCCGTTTATTCGTTTTTGTGATTGATAGACAAAATTTAGTGAAGAGATTTTCCATTGGTCTGGCCAAAAAAGGAGGGACATGTGGAGGGGGTGTGTGTGTGTAGGTGAAGGGAAGTTCTGTGTCTTGGGAAGAGATAAGCAAAAGATATACTGTAATTGGTTGAAATATACATCTCAAAGACACTATGCCAGGGACAGGAGGTAGGAAGAATCCTGTTAGTGGAAAATAAATGGTCTGTTAATGTTTGGGGACATGACTTCCCCAGTCCCTTTTGTAAAGATTTTGGAAAATGGGAAAAGTAGTCAGACTTCTGTCCACACCTCACACACACCGCATCTCAAGCTGAAGCCCTGCTTCCTCTGAACTGCTCCTGCTCCTTTCTTCTACGAAGGAATGGGAGCCCTGCTGGAGAAGAGGCATCCAGTGTGGATCTGAAGGGACAAACTGGGCCTAAATCCAACGCCCTGTGGGGCAACCGTTTGGGACGAGAGTCACCTTACTCAGTGTTTCTGGAAAAATCACAGGCTAAACCTTGTTCCTGAGCCAATAGTGGCTGATGAAATCTGCAGCAACCAATCAGGACCGAACAGGTTTTCATCCCTCATTTGCATAGAGGACTGGCTGCGACCCTGGGAGGGAATCTTGTTTCTATAAAAGATAACCTGCTTCTTTGTTCCTTTCCAGCTGTAAAGATTTTGGAAAATGGGTTTAGTTTGCTATAGGGCACCTGCTGGAGAGAGAGAGAGAGCGAGAGAGAGAGAGAGAGAGAGAGAAATCTCGTTCCAGGAAGGGTGGCTGCTCTGTAAGCCCTTCTCTAGAGGATTTTGGGCACCTATGCACAGGCCCTGCATGATTTTCAAGCCCTCGGCCAAGGTGACCCTGTGGGAACCAGCCTCCATCACCTTCATGCTGCCTACTGGCCCCCTCCGAGCTGCGTTGGATTGGCCAAATACAAACTCTCTTACTGGAAGAAAGTCTCTTCTTTTATCTGTAAATTCCTTTACAGAGAGTTTTGTTAACAGGCATCCTCTCAGAGCTGGTTGCCCAGGCGATTACCTGGGGGCATCTTTCTCTCTCCATCCTGAAAACACCTTGCCAAGGATAATGATGTTTACCACTGAAGCAGCTCTGAAGTCCAGTTCTATTACCTGAGGTAAATTCAAGTTGTTGTTTCCTATAAAACTAGTTTGAAGACAAATTTGTCACTGTAGTTCTGGCTTTGACCTCTCTGACCTCCCCTCCTTCCAGTTACTAGTGAGCTGCTTCAGACCAGTGGGCCTGTGTGCCCAGCCCAGCCTCCTCCACACACTGTCTGATGTCCAGTCCTGCAGAGCCCTGGAGCCCAGAGAACGGGCCTGGTCCAGAGAACAACATCTCCCCTGGGGAACGCCAGCAGCCACAAAGAGAGCTACCTGGGAAGGGGGCGGTCAGGGAGAGGCTGGGGCCACAAAGCCAAACTGGATGACCAAGGAAATCTCAGGCAGTTCTCTGAAGCAGGAGGTTAAGGAGAGGCTCCAGGTGACACTCTGATCCTTGCAACATTAACTTTTTAAAAAAAATTTTTAAAGAGAAATTTTTTTTGCTATAAGGTGCATGTTCTTGCCAGAGAAACAGAGAGACAGGAAGTGAGAAATCCCTCTCCAGGGGTACAGCCATGCCTCAATCCCTTCTCCTCCATTGTCGAGCTTCAAGGATTAACGGAGAGAATGAGGAACATTTCCTACTGGAGTCGCCGGCTTCTTTCAAGTCAGTTCTGTCTTTCTGGAACTGCAGGGTCGCCTGAGCCTTAAGAAGTTCCAAGAGGCTACATGTGTTGAACTTCATGTATTAGGTACTTGCACAGATAGAGAGACACAGAGGGAAGTGAGAAAACACCCTCATGGGGCATGGTCACGCTGCAACCCCTTGTCCTCCATTCTCCTTTGCAATTTTGGGCATGGTCGCTTGTCCTCCATTCTCCTTTGCAATTTTGGGCACGCACGTACACAACTGGTGTGTTTCTCAAGCTGCCAGGTCTGGGAACCAAACTACACAGACAGCCATGTAGAATCCAGCCTCCTTAACCATCAGGCCACAGGCTGGCCCTAAAAATTCCTCCTTTTTTTGAGAGAATTTATCTATTTATGATGAGGGAAAGGGTGGCACAGAGACCACGTTCCCTTTCTCTTCCTAGGTTAATGAGTGAGTGTCCTCCTTGCACGGATGCCAGCCTTACAGAGCCACTCACAGACACCCAGCCCAGCCTGCTCAGACCTCTGTCTTTCTGCGAGCTGCTCCCTGGGCCGGGAAGGTTTCTCCTCAAAGTGCTGCAGTTACCTCCTGCTGACAGACTGGGGACCACCCAGTGGGGGCTCTACACCACTCCCTAAGCTCTTCTGTTCCAAATAAAATGAAGTGCCCTGGCATGGTGTCCTGGCGCACCTCTGTGATGGGCCGCTAGGTGGTTCCTGCCCTGCTTTGTGACTTTCTTTCCACGGACAGCCTCCTGAGTTACTCAGCAGTGCAGGGCTCCTGTCTCTGCACCCTTGCAGTGTCCAGTCTGAGGTAGGCTCTTGGTGCCCACATGCAGTCTCAGTTCTTTTCACAGGAAGTGAGGACAGAGAAGAGAAAGGACTCAGCACCTCTCAGGGCTCCTAGTAAAACATGAACATTAATTTTATACTGAAAGGTTTCCTTAAAGTAGCTTAACTTCCCCCCCTTGCTTTTCAGTGTCTGTTTTATGATTTTGTATATTACAATGATGTGAAGCAAGCAACCTACAGATATTAACATTTTGTACAAAAACAATATGATTTAGTTTAACAAATAAATATGTATCATTTACTGGGTCAAAAATTCTTCTTTTTTTAAAATTAAAAAAATCTTTTCGGAGAGGATTTTGTTATAGGGCGTGTGTGCTCGCCAGAAAGACAGAGACAGACAGAAAGTGAGAAATCCCCCCCAAGGGTGGCCACGCTGCAATCCCTTCTCCTTCATTCTCCTCTTGGGATCTTGGGCATGCACACATGCCCGGCATGAGTTTAAGCCACCAGGTCAGGGACTCGAACCACGGTCGACTACATGAGAGTCCAGCGACATAGCCATTATGCCAACTGCTGGTCCCACAAAATTTGGTTTTTTAAAATTACTTTATTCAGGACCAGCAGTTAGCGTAATGGCTATGTCGCTGGACTCCCATGTAGTCGACTGTGGTTCGCGGCCCAGACCTGGTGCCTTA
>NW_006159461.1:568753-581405 GCF_000334495.1 Tupaia belangeri chinensis | reverse complement strand
CCATAGCAAAAAACCTCTCCAAAAAAAAAAAATTACTTTATTCAATTTTATTTACTTATTTATTTTAATTTCATCAGACAGGGACAGAGCAAGAGCTAGAGAAAGTGAGAAAGCAAGCTGTCAGGTCCGGGACTTGAACCGTAGTCAGCCAGGTGTGAGTCCAGCCCCCTTAACCACCACATCACCTGCTTGCCCCACCTGGAAATAAAATTCTGAACACAGAGATGAGGGGGGAATGGGTGGAGGTGGCTGGGAATGTAAAAATGTCTTCTGGCTAAAATATGGTCATGAGTTATTTCAAAATTTTGGAGGGGTAGACTTTTTATCCTTATTTTAACTTAATGACCTCTTAACATTTTTTTATTATTTTTTAATTTGTTATATGGCACATGCGCTCACCAGAGAGAAAGAAAGTAAGAAAGCAAGCATACACACATGAATTTTTTTTTTTAATGTGAATGTGTTTGCATATGAGAGAGAGAAGCACCTGGGACAGATCTGGTCCTGCAGTTTTCCCCTTCCCTCCACTCTGCCGCTCACCAAGCTCTTGAGCACACACATGTACCTGGACTGCTTGAGGTAGACCAGGCCGGGGATTCCAGCTTGTGGTTCGCCACGTGGCTTCCAGCACTGCATTCAGTTTGCAGCTGACTGTCCCCTGAGGGTGGGCCTGTTTGTGCATTTTGATCATACTGCAAAGCTGTGTCCCCTCAAGGTTGAATTATTTGTATTCATACAGAGTACTTGAGACTGCAAACCTAGCTCTCACCAGCTGTGAACACAGCCAATATTTTAAAGCACATTGTGCCTCTGATGAGCAAATTGACTATTTTATGTGTATATAAAGAGGTCAAGCATCTTTTCCTGTGTTCTGCATGTAATTTTGTGATTATGTGTGCATTTAATGTGTTTGTTTAAATCAGATGCGTATTTTTCTGTTGGGTTGTTAGGTTTTTTTGTTATTCAAATTATTTATTATGTATTTACTTTGTCATCTTTTATATGTTTTTAAATATTTCTCTCAGGTATGATTTATATATATACACACACACATATATATCACACAATATATGTCCTTAAATATTTATTTATTTAATTTTATTTGTTATTATTATTTTCTTAAAATTTGACCAAAGAGACAGAGAAAGGGAAAGTGGTTAAAGCAAGCCACCAGGTTCAGGACTCGAACTGTGGTTGACCATGTGGGAGTCTAGCGCCTAAACCACCATGCCTCCAGATGGCCCCCAATATGACTTATATTTTAACTTCAAGTTCTTTTTTCAGGTTTATTTCTTTTTTGGGGGGAGACAAGTATCTTCAACAGGATTTCAGGCTGCACCCCCATTCCCCTCACCTTTCCAGACAGCCTGGGCCATGGGCCAGCACACCCGGTGTGTGTCCATCAGCCGGAACTGAACTCATGACCCAGCACCTCTTGAGCAGCACATTACTGCCACAACAGCAAGCCAGCCCTGTTTGTGGGTTCTTTTGATCTGGAGAGGTTTTACGTTTTTATGTGCAGACTTGTTCATATCTTCCTTTTGTTACCAGAGGGTGTGTGTTGTTCACGAGAGAGAGAGGGAGAGAGAGAGAGAGACCCCTCCACTGTGGCCAGTCCATTTCTCCATCCTATCAGGATCCTGGGCACGCGGAGTGTTTTCAGCCACTGGGGCAAGAACGTGAAGCACAGTTGGCCTTGTAGGACCCGGCTCCCTGTGCACAGCACTGAACTATGGTGTCCCTGGGCTGGCGCAGTTTTCCTTTTACAGATTTGTGTGTTTGGGAATGCCATCCCTGCCAGAAGACAAGAGCGCCATTTCTCCGTGTGTTTTTGTGTGTTTAGTGAAATGTATTTCTCTTTTTCATCACACAAGTCGTAGAGTGAGACTGTGGGGCAGAGCTCGCTGTGAGACATGAAGGCCTGCTTTTCTCATTCTCTCCTGGCTGTGCACCCCTCTGGCTCCGTCCCTGGGCACGCGACACTCCCGTACAGCACACAGCTCCTCTGTTCCTCCTCTGCACCCACACAGACCTGCACATCTCGGTCTAAGGCCGTGAGAGAGATCAGGACGTAGGTTTTCCATTTTACTTCATTTTTCATGAACAGCACGGCTTGGAAACTTTAAATGTCAATTCGGAGAAGTCTACCTTGTTCTATTTAGTTTCTCAGACACTTTAAATGTCAGTACGAATGAGGTGACCTCACTCTTTTTAGTGGCCGAGTGACATTGCATGGTGTGTGTACTATAAATATGTTTAACTGCTTCTACCATGATAAACAGGCTGGCCTTTTCAAGCTGTCTTGCTGTTGGTGCAGTTGCAGAAAGAATATCGATTTTGTTTTTGAGGTTTAGTCTGATTTTAATCTGTCTGATATTTACATTTATATTTAGTCTCACTCAACCATACATTGAGAAGCCCATCTTCTCTTTATCAACGTAAAATGCTAATTATCTTAGTTTTGAATGACCAGAGGTGTGTGCATTTGCGAGAGAGAGAGAGAGAAACAGAGAGAAAGAAATGGAAGTTAAGGTAGTGGGATCCCACATGACTGTGCATTTTGAGTTCTGGACTCAGTGGCTTGAAAATCACACTGAGCACGTGGGTGTTTATGTCTAAAATGCTGAGCAGAAACTGGAGAAGGGATTACAGTGTGGCCCCCACCACCCCCTGGGGCATAATTTCTCACATTCCAATGCCCCTCTGTCTCTGGCAAGTGCACATGCCCAATGGCAAGACAAACAAAAAAAGGAGAAACAGAGAAAAAAAAAAAAGAAAAAGAGAGAGAGAAAGCACCCCAATGGTGTGGTCATGCCGCAATCCCTTTTCTTTCATTTCTTTATCCTGTCAGGATTTGGGGCAAGCACACACATGTACCTGGTAAGTTTTTGGGGCAAGAACGTGAAGCACAGTTGGCCTTGTAGGACCCGGCTCCCTGTGCACAGCACTGAACTATGGTGTCCCTGGGCTGGCGCAGTTTTCCTTTTACAGATTTGTGTGTTTGGGAATGCCATCCCTGCCAGAAGACAAGAGCGCCATTTCTCCGTGTGTTTTTGTGTGTTTAGTGAAATGTATTTCTCTTTTTCATCACACAAGTCGTAGAGTGAGACTGTGGGGCAGAGCTCGCTGTGAGACATGAAGGCCTGCTTTTCTCATTCTCTCCTGGCTGTGCACCCCTCTGGCTCCGTCCCTGGGCACGCGACACTCCCGTACAGCACACAGCTCCTCTGTTCCTCCTCTGCACCCACACAGACCTGCACATCTCGGTCTAAGGCCGTGAGAGAGATCAGGACGTAGGTTTTCCATTTTACTTCATTTTTCATGAACAGCACGGCTTGGAAACTTTAAATGTCAATTCGGAGAAGTCTACCTTGTTCTATTTAGTTTCTCAGACACTTTAAATGTCAGTACGAATGAGGTGACCTCACTCTTTTTAGTGGCCGAGTGACATTGCATGGTGTGTGTACTATAAATATGTTTAACTGCTTCTACCATGATAAACAGGCTGGCCTTTTCAAGCTGTCTTGCTGTTGGTGCAGTTGCAGAAAGAATATCGATTTTGTTTTTGAGGTTTAGTCTGATTTTAATCTGTCTGATATTTACATTTATATTTAGTCTCACTCAACCATACATTGAGAAGCCCATCTTCTCTTTATCAACGTAAAATGCTAATTATCTTAGTTTTGAATGACCAGAGGTGTGTGCATTTGCGAGAGAGAGAGAGAGAAACAGAGAGAAAGAAATGGAAGTTAAGGTAGTGGGATCCCACATGACTGTGCATTTTGAGTTCTGGACTCAGTGGCTTGAAAATCACACTGAGCACGTGGGTGTTTATGTCTAAAATGCTGAGCAGAAACTGGAGAAGGGATTACAGTGTGGCCCCCACCACCCCCTGGGGCATAATTTCTCACATTCCAATGCCCCTCTGTCTCTGGCAAGTGCACATGCCCAATGGCAAGACAAACAAAAAAAGGAGAAACAGAGAAAAAAAAAAAAGAAAAAGAGAGAGAGAAAGCACCCCAATGGTGTGGTCATGCCGCAATCCCTTTTCTTTCATTTCTTTATCCTGTCAGGATTTGGGGCAAGCACACACATGTACCTGGTAAGTTTTTCAAGCTGCCAGGGCTGGGATTTGAACAGTGCTTGGCCATGTGGGTCCCTGGTGTTTCAGGTTAGCCAGGTGAGGGGTCTGCACTTGACGGTGACTATGTGGCTTCCAGTCAGTCCTGTAGTTTGGCAGGCGATCGACCATGCCACAGGGGCTGGACCTAGTGAGAAGTCCTTGGTGGGTTTCTAGTGGTGTGGGTTAAGGTGCCTTGTGCTTTTGTTTTGGTAGAAGACGTTTAAAGCTATGAAAAATGATGGACTGAAATGGGCTCACAGATAAAATGATTTTTTAAAAAGTTTTTCCTGAGAATATGATTTTCTAAAAAAGTACAATTATGTTCCAGCTGAGGCCTTTACAAAGGGTATTTTGGTGTTCTATAAAGGGTAAAGACATTAGACTCCTTTTAAACTTAAAGGTCGCCTTTATAGAGGAAAAGACAGAAAATAAGCACTGCTTTCAAGAACCACTGCAGAGGAATTATTTCTGCTGCTGTTCAGAATACATTTTTAGCTTATAGAAAGTCACAAAATATTAGCTATCTATACATATCACAAATTTGATTTTTTATTTAATCAAGAAGTGATTATTGAGTACTAAGTATAAAAAGTACTACAACATTTAGTCCCATCTCAAAATATAGGGAAAAATCTTTGACCAGAAAAAGCTTACACTAGGTTTCTGGTCTATCAGTGTTTCTCTTTCATATGATAAATCTTTTCTTGTTTGTTTGTTGGTTTGTTTGTTTTGGTTTTGACATAGGGTGCATGCACTCACCAGAGCGAGATAGAGAGAGGGAAAGGAAACTGAGAAATCACTGCCTAGGGGAATGACCATGCTACAATCCCTTCTCCTCCATTATCCTCTCAGGATTTGGGGCATGCATGCACATGCACCCAGTATGAGTTTCTTTTTCTTCTTTTTCTTTGGAGAGATTTTCGCTATAGGGTGCGTGCGTTTGCCAGACGGACAGAGAGAGACAGAGAGACAGAAAGTGAGAAATCACCCCCCAGGGGGGATGGCCACGCCGCAATCCCTTCTCCTCCATTCTCCTCTTGGGATCTTGGACATGCACGCACATGCGCCCGGCGTGAGTTTCAAGCCACTGGGTCCGGGACTCGAATCGCGGTCGACTACGTGGGAGTCCAGTGACATAGCCATTACACTAACTGCTGGATCCCCCCAGTATGAGTTTCAAGCTGCCAGGTCGGAAGCTCCAACCATCGTCAACTATGTGGGAGTCCAGTGCCTTAACTACCATGCCACCTGCAGGCTCCCATATGATAAATCTTATGCATAGATCCTAATGACAGTTTTAGATATAAGTGACAGTAATGTAGGTGTATTTCAGGCATCGTCTTGCTAAGTTGATTCTCTAAAATATATTCCTTTTTGTATTTCTTAAGTGTTGTAAGGGGCTCATAAGGAAATGCCTTAAGTGCTTATAAGGAAATTTTCATTACATATAGATATCTGAGGTGACAGTTCTTTTCTTTCTACATTTAAAAAATATATATTTATATCATTCTAAATTTTATAATTTCAGATGAGAAAATCCATGGTACATTAAAATCATTCACCTCTAATGAGTGCACCACTTTTCTCAGTTGCTTTCTGGACTTTTTTCCTTTGTCTTTAGTTATTTGGTTGGATTTTAGTGTATATTGGTATGTATTCTTTGGACTTATTCTGTTTGGGATTTGATGAACTTTTTGAATCTGTTGATTTATGCATCAGATTTGGGAAGTTTTCATCTATTATTTCTTCAAATAATTTGTTTCTGCACTATATTCTTTCTCCTCTTTTTCTGATGTTCTGGTTATGAGTTTTTAGATTTTTATTCTTGTATCACAGGTCTTTGACACTATAATTTTCCTTTGATCTTTATTTTACCTGTTGTTTAGATTATTTCTATTGATCCATCTTTAAATTCGTTAACAATTTCTTCTTACCATTTTATTATTGAGCCAATGCTACTATTACTAAATTCTCTATTTATCTTTCTGTATGTCTTTTTTTTTTCTTACCAGAGGGCATGTGTGCTCAGCAGAGAGAGAGAAAGAAAGAGAGAGAGATACGAAACACGCCTTAATGGGGTGTGGTCACACTACGATCCTCTTTCCTCCATTTCTCCATCTCGTCAGGATTTGGGGCATCCAGCCAGATATGGTTCATGTGCTTTTCAAGCCTCTGGCACCAGGTTTTGAACCATCAGTTGTGTTTTTGAGGATTTTGCATTTCTTTTCAGATCATCCAGTAGCCAATCTGGGAGCTAGGTCATAGTTTTTCTGGTAGCTCAATTCAAGTCTTGGGCATGCTATTTAGGGTCAGATCCAGCACATACACAGGAGAGAGGAGCCCAGAGGTTCCTAACGCTTGACAGGATTTCTATCTCACGCTCTTCTTTCTCTGCAATCTCCTCAGAGCTTTCCCGTTCCCTGATATTCCCCTATTAGGTCATCCTGCTAGAAAACTGTCTCTGCTCACCCCGTTCTCTGCACACTTTTAGTTACCATGCCTGCATTTGTAATCAGAAATGGGAGAAAACCAACAATGAACTCTGCTGCAGGCTCTTACAATGACCGCTCTTAAAGTGTCTCACCCTTCAGCATTTCTGGAAACCCTGTAGCTGCCACTGTCACCACCACTGTCACTACCACCCTGTTATGGTGGGGATGTCTACGGCCCAGAAAGTGAGAGAATGGAGAACATTTTTTCTTTAGAAAGATGTTTTTCTCTACTTGTCTGATTGTTAGAATTTCTCTTTCCTACTTGTTGAGCTAAGACTCAAGAGTTTCTTCTGGAGTTCTCTCTGTCCAGGGTCCTCTTCTTGATTTTTGGCTGCCTCCTCTCACTAGAAGAGGAGGAAACTCATTATAACTCATTATTAGGAGAGGAAGGATGAAACAGGTATATTCTGTCCTAACCAGAGCCAGAAACTCCTCCTTTAAAGGAGTTTTGTTTTTTTTTCTTTAATCATACCTTGCTTAGAAATGCTCATGATTGGGACCAACAGATGGCGTAATGATTACGTTGCTGGACTCCCACATGGCCGACTATGGTTTGACTTCCAGACCTGGTGTCTTAAAACTCCCACCGAGAGTGTGTGTGTGTATGGCCAAAAATCCTGAGAGGAAAATGGAGGAGAAGGGATTGCAGCTTGGCCAAACCTCCTAAAGGGTGATTTCTCGCTTTCTGTCTCTTTGTCTCTCTCTTCGGCAAGCACACGCACCCTATAGCAAAAAATCTCTCTTTGAAAAAAAATGCATGATTAAGAAAAGTTTTCAAGAAAAAAATTTATAAACTAGAACTTAAATTTATTCTTAATCTTTAAAAGTTTATTTCTTCCAGGAGTGAGAGACACAGAGAGAGATAGAGAGACAGCACCCCGCCACAGGTGAACTGATGCTGCGATCTATCCTCGGCTCCAGAGGCCCTGGATCATGGTGCATGCATGCCTTATATACTCAGGGAGGTGTCCAGACACAAACCTAGAACCTTCCCACGTGGGCCAGCCTTGCAGAGCATCATGTTTTACCACTGTGCCACCATCTGGCCTCTAAATTATTTTTAGTTATACAGGATATATGGTAATAGTTCTCCTTCAATAGTTAAATCAATATTGAAAGGGCTAAAATTTCCTCAAAACAAAACCACTCCAGTCTCTGGAAAAATTTTCCCTTTTCTTATGGACCAAATGTTTGTCCCCTGCCCCACCACATTGCCAACTCTTGTATTGAAAATAAAGATTTCTTTTACAGAAAGCAGTAACATAGTCACTATCAAGTATCATATGCTATGCATAATTGTATGTGCCATGTTTCTCTAGGGCTGGCAGCACAGTCGGTGTGTTTACACAGGCATCACCACAGCACATGAGTACTGTGTGGGCTACAATGTTCCAATAGCCACAATATCATTAGGGGGCAGGATTTTTCAGCTCCATTATGGTCTTATGAGAATACAATCATATATGTGGTCTATTGCTCACCAAAATGTCTTTATAACAGGAAATGACTGCCATTTTAAAAATATTCATTGTAAGTTATGATTTACATACAATCATTACACATCTTTATAGGGTAGAGAATGATCTTTGAAAGCATGTACATGATGTATAATAAACAAATTGAGAATATAAACATATTCACCACCTTCAACATTTAACATTATATGACGTTGTGAACATCCAGAACCCCCTCCACTGGTTATTCTGGAAGTATGTACTGAATTGTCCATGATTTTTTCACTGTGAAATACAGTTCTAAAGAAAAACAAATGGATTAAAAATTAGACAGCCAAAAGTCTCATAAATTAATGAGGATGGATTTTTTTTAAAAAAAACAAAAATAGTCTTAATATAGCCAACGAAAGAATTTGTAATTTCCATGTAGAGGACTGTGGGAGATTAAAAGTTTATATTCTGAAAAGATCTGGTATCATTGGTCCAGTTAGAGATCAGTAAGGTTGTACATAACAATAGCACATTAGAATGAGTTAAAAAAAGAAAACTTTTACTCACTCAAAGTGAGTTCTTGTAAGACCACAGTACTGTACTGTGGATAAAATACCTGCCTCCAACAACAACAACAAAAAAAAACTGGAAAAAAAAGTTTAGAAGTGAATTGGTGATTTATAGGCTTTACAAATTCTTTCAACATTGTTTATCTGAGAATGATTTTCTTTCTCTTTCTCATTTGAAGGATAATCTTGACAGATACAGTACTCTTGGCTGAAATTGTTATTCTTACAGACTTTTAAATATGTCTTCCCATTCTTTCCTTGCCTTCGTTGTTTCATTTGAAAGGGTTGATGTTAGTCTAATGGGGTAACCTTTGTAAGTAACTTGCATTTCTTTCTTGCCATTTAAAAAATATTGTCTCTGGGGGCTGGCAGGTGGCGTGGTAGTTAAGGGCTCTGGACTATTACATGGCTGACTGCATTTTGGTTCCCAGATTGGTGGCTTGCTTTCTCATTTTTCTCTCTCTCTCTTACTCTCATTCTCACTCTGTCTCTCTGGTCAATTATAAATAAATAAATAATGGATAAATAAAGTTAAATAAAAAATAAAACAAAAACTACTATCTTTGTTTTTAATTTTTACCATTTTGGCTATGACGTGCCTTGGAGAGGATCTTATATCTATTTGGTGTCCTTTGTATTTCCTGGATTTGGATGTCTACCTGCCTCTCTAAATTTGAAAAGTTTTCAGCTAATATATCATAAAAGAGATTTTCTATGCCTCTACCTATCTCTTTGCCTCCCAGAATACCTATTATGCGGATATCCAGCTGTTTAATAATGTCTAGGATTTCCCCCATGTTGTCTTGATTTTTTGATGGTTATTCTTCCATTCTTTTTTACTGCTTAGACTAAATCAGAGGTTTTTCTTCAAGTTCAGAGATTCTTTCTTCTGCCTGGTCTAATCTGCAGTTAATACTCTCAAGGGCAGTTTTGATTTTCTGCATTGTGTATTTTATCTCCAGAAGTTCTGTTTGATTCTTTTTCAGAGTATCTATTTATGGCGTGAGTTTTAAGCCACCGGGTCTGGGACGCTAACCGTGGTCAACTGCATGGGAGTCCAGCGACATAGCCATTACGCTTACTGCTGGTCCCTTGGGGCTCTGCTTTTGATTGTTAGTCATCTGGCCATATACTCACTTCTGTGTTTCTATAGCTGAGGGCTCGTGCCCTTTGCTATGGTATGAGTTAGCTTTCTGCCAGTTTCCCTCCTCTACTGTGGGTGGGAGTGTAGTATCCATAGTAGGAGTTTTGGGTTCAGATTTTCACAGGGAGTTTCTCTCCTTTAAGTGCTAGGGGGTTGTGGGGAGATAATTTCTCCAGACCCTTCTGTCTTCAGGTGTTTGGTCCTTATATATCCAAACCTTTCTGCTCCCAATGTGGATGAGGTTTAGCTGGATAGGTAAAATGTACGGTGGTGGAACACTCCAAGAGATTCACAAGTGCACTGTGCAGGACAGAGCAGCCCCTCCTCCCTCACAGCAGGCTGTGTGGGTGTCCCTGATGAGCTCAAACCAAGTGACTTGGGCCTCCCTGTTGCTCCTGGATGGGCAAGGGGCAGAACAGCATCAGCACATGTGGGGCAGCAGCTCCTACCTTCTATCATGCCCCAAAATTCTAAGCTCTGAGGCGATGATTAGGAGGTGAGGCATTGGGGAGGTGATTAGGTCACAGGAGTGCAACGGCCTTTAATAAAGGGATTCCAAAGAGCTTTCTCATTCCATTTCTACCATGTGAGGACACAAGGAGAAGCCTGCAGTCTGAAGTCTAGGAAAGGGCCTTCACCATGCTGGTACCTGATGTCTGACATCAAGCTTCCAGAAATGTAAGAAATACATTCCTATTGTTTAAAAGCCACCCAGTCTGTGGTGTTTTGTTGTGGCAGCCCCAACCGACAAGACGCTTTCCCAGAGGCCACTGCCCTAAACCCTTTTATCTCTCAATATGTCTTAGAGGCCTAGCCGTACCGATTCATACGGCACTGCCATGCGTTTAACTCATCTACTGTAGTCTACGGTTTTGATCTGTCTCAGTTTATCAAGTCATTCTCCTATCTGGGAAGCTGGATTTTTAGCATGTAACACGTTTCTTGAGAAAGAATAGAAATTATCTGTGTTACACATGATTCTTAAGCTTGTAGCCTCATGGAATCTGATCTTGAGAATTTAAAGAATATTTTCTGAAATTCTCAATTTGGTTGCCATAACTTCTCATCTCGTTTCTTAGGGTCAAACCATAATCACAACACTATGAATCCAATTCTCAAGTCTCTTTGCTCAAAAGCAATATGCTAAATTGCATGCTAGTGGAAATCATTTTTAATTGAATTCCAATAGCTTTCTCAAGAGTATAATTAAAATAATTGGTTTAGTTCATAGCCACACACACACACACACACACACACACACACACACACTCACACACTCACACACAGAGTCCAGCACAATGTAGCTTTTCTGATATTGATTCTATTCAGAATGGCTCTTTGCCATACTATTAATCTTCATTCAAGACTTTATTCCCTGTAGAACAGTTCTATTTCTTGGTTTGGTGGGATGCATTTTCGAGCTACAGCCTTAGCATTCTGTAGAATTTCACATGTGGAGCACTCAACATATTTATAAACTAATTGGAAATTTGATGGCATGTGGGGGACTGAACCATGAGCTTATCTTTAACCCTTCGCTATGGCCACTGAAATGACAGTAAAGGAATTATTAAGGATATAACCCAGGAGGACAAAGGGATGAGAGAAGAGTCAAATGCAGGCCAGAAAGGTCAAAGATGTGTGGAAGAGCAAGTGAAAGAATGGTAACTACTCAGCTGCTGAGAGCCACAGAGGGATTGTATAGACAGAAGAAAAGCATAGATTTATGTCAGACAGCCTAGAAAACTCAAGAGATGAGGATATAGTACAAGAGCAGGCAGGACTGAAAATCTTTACAACTTTTTTTTTAGAGGTTTTTGCCTTAAGGGCATGTGCACTCACCAGAGAGAGATACAGAGATGGTGAGAGGGAAAGTGGGATGGCCATGCTGCAATCCCTTCTCCTCCATTCTCCTATTGGGATCTTGGGCTATATGCACATGTGCCTGGCATGAGTTTCAAGCCACCGCGTCTGGGACTTGAACCATGGTTGGCCAAGTGGGAGCCCAGTGACATAACCGCTATGCCATCTGCTAGACCCTGCGACCTGTTTTTATTTTTTTAATTTAAATTTATTTATTTACATTCATTCACTGTACACCATTACAGCATACAAAATGAGATTTCCCATTCAGAATACACTGTATATTGGCTCAATCAAGCACATCAACATACGTGTTATCGTCAACAAATAATTTTCCATTTCTTGTTTCCTGTATATTTTGCTTCTTCTCAGATTGTCTCTGGTATCCAAGGTTGCTTTCTATGCCTTTCCTCCCATTTAATTGATTCACTAATACACTTAATTAGTCTAAATATTTCCAATAGCAAAAACAGCTGATATATACATATACATGAACACAAGTCTGACTTTAGGCATAAATCACAGTGAGTAGAATGAACATACTACAAAATAGCACCTAGCTGGGGTTATATAGCTTACTGCAGTCATGAAATATGCATTTTTAAAAATTTTTCATAAAAACAGTTTTCATGTGTTTTTTTTCCTCCTGAAACTTTTTTTTTTAAATTAATTAATTTACATTCATCCCCTAAGCATCGTCACAGCATACAAAAATGTGATTTCCCATCTAGAGTATACTGCATAGTGGCTTAATCATGCATGTTATCATCAATAATTTTCCATTTCTAGTTTCATATATATATATATAAATATGTGTGTACATATGTATGTATGTGTGTTTTATATATACCCCTATGTCTGACCCTCTGCTTTTTCCCACCCTCTTCTCACACTATCTCTGGTATCCACAGTTGTCTTCAATTCCTTCCCCCCCCCCACATTTTATCAATCACACAATTTCATAAATAATCTAACTACTTTCAATAGCAAGTTCAGCTGGTAATTTCAAGAAAAGA
>NW_006159461.1:552026-568216 GCF_000334495.1 Tupaia belangeri chinensis | reverse complement strand
TCTCTTGCCAATCTTAGTATCTTGTCTTTGTGGTTTTGGTCAGTCTGGCTATAATGTGTCTTAGAGAAGATCTTCTTGGGTTGATTCTATTTGGGGTACTTTGTATTTCTTGGAACTGGATCTTTGAGTGCCTCTCTACATTTGGAAAGTTTTCTTGCAGGATTTCATGGAATAGATTATCAAGGCCCTTATGAGTCTCTTTGCCTTCTGGGATGCCAATTATCCACATGTTTGGACGTTTGATGGTATCTAGTATTTCTCATATAGTAGTCTCAAAATTTGGGGCAATTTTCTCAGTCTTCGTGGTGGACTTTTCTAGGCCAGCAATTTTCTCCTCTATGTCTGAAATTTTATTTTCTGTATGATCTAGTCTGCTTTTAATACTTTCAAGGGAGATTTGGACTTCCTGTATCATAGCCTCCATCTCTAACAGTTCCATTTGATTCTTTCGTAAAGTGTGCAATTCCTCTTTTAGCTCTTGCAAGAATTTCCTCACCCCACAGAACTTGTCAGCTCCTTTCTCCTTTCTCTTCTGCAGTTTATTGTCTCTCTTCTCTTCCATCTCTGTTAGCTTCGCCATTATGAGTGTTCTAAATTCCTTATCAGACATTTCCATGATTTTCACTGAACTGCTTGTGAATGAAGAGGAGTTATTCTTTTCCTATGAAGGAGAGGTATTTTCTTGCCTTTCCATATTTCTTGTGGCCCTGCGGTCATTTCTAGTCATCTGATGGATGGTGTGTTTCCTCCCAAACTTGAAGTTCATTCTGAGCGTCCAGGAGTTTGCAGAAAAGGAAACAGAGAGAGAGAGAGAAACAACATCAACAAATCCAACAAGGAAACAGAGAAGTAGAGAAGAAAAAACTAAGAAAAAAACACAAAAAAATTCATTTTTTTTTAAAAAGCAAAAATTAGAAAACCACGTGGCACACTTGCGTGCCATGTGAAATCACTAGTTCTCAGGAGCCATGAAGGTGTCTTCAAGAAGGCCTGTTCCCTTGCTTCTCCTGGGTTGGGAGGGGGAGAGGGGATTATTAATGAGATAAAGGGAAAGGAGGGGCTGAAAGCCCAGAAAATGCTTCACCTTCAAAAATTTTTAAAAGGAAAAACTACAATAAAAGAGAAGACAGAGACAGAGGTAGAGAGAGACAGAGACAGAGTGAGAGATAGGAGGCTTGAAAGTCTTCCTACCACTTGAGTTTGTGGGCTGGAGGCTGAATTATCAGTGGAAAAATCTTCATTTCTCTTATTCCCCTGAAATCAGTAGTTCTCAGGAGCCATGAAGGCTTGTTCCCTTTCCTCTCCTCCCTGCAACCTGTTTTAAAAGTATTTTTATTTCTTGCAATAGAGAGAGAGGACCTTCCAATAGGGAGCTGACTTGTCACGCCACGATATACCCCTTCCAGCCAACCAGGTTCATGGATATGCCCACAGGTGCACCTGCTGTGTTTCAGGTTGACCTTGGAATCAGACTCAGGATCTCTCCACCCATCCAGTACCATGCAGTGGTGTCCTACTGCCTGCACTGCTGTGGCTGGGGCTGAAAATCCTAAATGAGCATGACTTTATCTCCTCCCCTCGTCAATCTCCTTCCTAACCACTCATGAACTGAAGCTCTTCCCTCCTTTCCTACCGAACACTGTAGGGTCACTCTTTGGAAATCTTGAACCTGGAGCCTCAGGACTCAGGGTACCATGTACAGCGGGGGTGGGGAGAGGGGCTGCTCTGAGACATTGAAAAGCATTAGTGTGCATGCTGCATAGGGACATTAATCCCTGCTCATCTCCTGGGACCTTGTCACCTGGCTTATGCTCTCTGAGCTTGAGGTGGCCCAGCTGCTCTCTGGGTAAAATGACTGTGTCCCTAGGAAGCCTCAACAGATTTTGGTAACTGGGACTCTCCCAGTAGAATGGCAAGGTCCCACCTAGTCATAAATGAAGCTCAAACATCAATGTGCATGCCCAAGTGCTTAGAGATTCCACTGCTATTTTTAGTGCTTTATTATTAAATATAAACCAACAGCATAGAATCCCAACACATCTGAGGAGACTCCCCAACCTGAAACTAGACAACCCAAAACAAACCCCAAGAAAAGATAATGGCGGCCATGCAGAGCACAGAGGCAACACCCAACAAAGAAATCATAAAGTCCTTAGAGAGAAAAAGTAAGAAGACTTAGAGGGGCTATTAAGTAGGATTTTTCTTTTTTTCTTTTTTAAGTATTTTTCTATTTGCCATGGACACCTCCATTTGCCAGAGGGAGGCAGAGAGACAGACAGGCAGAGAGAAAGAGAGGGAGAGAGAGAGAGAGAGAGAGAGAAAGCATCCCGACAGGGTGTGGCCATGCCTCTACCCCTCTCCTCTATTTCCTTTTCTCTTTGCTGCTCTGTCTCTCTCTCTCTCTCTAATGACAGAACACATCCTCTGGCAACTCAAAGAAAAGAGGAGGAGGAAGTGAAGAGAGGAAGTGAAGTGTGAAACTTGAAGGACTGAAGTAATAGCTGTGAGCCCAGAAAACAACTTAGAAATGACTCTTCTCCTTCTTGATCCTCATATCGAATCTTTGGCTATATGCGACTATAATCATAACATTTATTGCTACCGAACTAGGAGGTGGTAAGTCGGAAAAGAGTACTTGTATTTGTAGAAGGGTGGTCGGGGAGCATGCGTGTGCGTGCGTGTGTGCATGTGTGCATGCCTGTGTGTGGCTGGAGCATATGGACACGCGGTAGAATCAAACTGAAGGAAAGCACTGCAGGTCTTTGTCTCCAGGCCTGAATTCTGGGCACAACAATTGGAAGGAAAGCGTTTGAGACCTGGGGGGCTATGGAATCCGCTGCTCCTAAGTCCCTGGCACTGAAGCTGCCTCCTTCCTTCACTCGTGCCCCCCCATCCCAACACACACCCTGGGGTGGGGGTGAGTGCTAGGGGCACGGGGTAGGGCCTCAGGTGGCAGGATGGGAGCCAGAGCTCTTCAGTACTTGCTGAGCCGTTCATGCTTCCAGGACTCTGGCAGCTGTCACAGTGGCTATGTTATAGGAGCGTATTAAAAAAGTGAATGGGGAACCAGCAGTTAGCGTAATGGCTATGTCGCTGGACTCCCACGTAGTCGACCGCAGTTCGCGTCCCGGACCCGGTGACTTAAAACTCACGCCGGGCGCATGTGTGTGTGTGCCCAAGATCCCGAGAGGAGAATGGAAGAGAGAGGATTGCGGCGTGACCATCCCCCCTGGGGGGTTATTTCTCGCTTTCTGTCTCTATGTCTCTCTCTGTCTGGCGAGCGCAGGCACCCTATAGCAAAAAACCTCTCAAAAAGAAAAAGTGAATAGAAATGAAATTAAAGAGTGAATAGTGGTGCAAAAAATTTTGAAATCCATGCAGTTTTTAAGATATGCTTTTTCCTTGACTCTTTGAAGACCCCTCATATTTCCTGCGACCCCTTTTTTATTAAATATCAGAAAACAACTTTCTCTTACTTCATGAACAAAAGCAGTACCGTCAGCTCTTATTTTCCACAGCTTCTATCCTCTCTGTGCTCTGAGGACTTCTTGACTCTGTCACTCCATCCTCTGTGTGTGCCTGAGCCCAAGATCCACAGCACTTCCAACTCACCTCCAGCCTCACCTCTTCTCCCCACCCCCTGTGATCATCCAGGGCTCAAGCCAGAACCAGGGGGCAGTCATTCTGATCCCCCAGCCTAGCACCACCCTGCCCGCATCCTTCCACTCCCATGCCTGCTGAATGGAGTCTGCTCCTGCTCATTCTGCTTCCTTCCATTTCTTGTCCCCTCTCTGTCCACACACACTCGTTTATGCACTCCCCGCCATGTGTCGCCCAGCTCCAAGCCAGCCTCCCACTCCCTGCTTGGATATTTTCTAAAGCAGAGTTTTGTACCCTTTCTGCTCTTAAGAAAATTCTGGCTGTGGCTTCTCTTCTGTACTTAGGAAAGTTCAACGTTATATTTTTGTTTTATTTTTTAAGTTTATTTATTTATTTCTTCCAAGAAAGAAAGGTACCCACAGGTGCCACCTACAGGATCCTCATGACACAACCCACCCCCGGCTTCAGCCAGCCAGGATCACCAGCACACGTGTGCCTGGATGCACAGGGAGATCTCGAGATGAAAACTCAGACCCTTTCTGTCGGCCTGGCACAGCATTGTGTCACTGCTGGGCCACCGTCCAGCTCAAAAGTTCCAAGGATTTTTTTTGAGGGGGGAGAGATTTTTGCTATAGGGCACATGTGCTTGCCAGTGAGGTGGAAAGTGAGAAATCACCCCCATCCCAGGAAGGATGGCCGTGCCTGAATTCCTTCTCCTCCATTGTCCTCACATACAACATGGGACTAGAACCACGGTCAGCCATGTGGGAGGCCAACAATGTAGCCATTATGCCATCTGCTGTCCCACCAAAGTTCCAATGTCTAAACCTGAATGTTCAAGGATTTTGTGGTCTGAAACTGTTCTTTCCAGAACCATTTCTTGCCACTTCTTCCCTACCCATCTTGTGCCAAGCTAGGGATAAGAATCTTCTAGAATATTTCTTTAAAAACCCCAGGTCCAGCTCCATGGTGCAGTGGTAAAGCGCTCTTCAAGAGAAACCCGATACCACAGGGCAATCATGGCTCAAATCCCTGGGCACATGGACGAGTGACCAGGACCTGACTGGCTGCAGGACTGGAGGAAGGAGGTTGCCGCACGACCAGATGCTGTGGAGAGTGCTCGTCTGTCTTTCCCCTCTCTCACACTTCTGCGCACATTTTCTATCTTGAGTAAAGGTAGAGGGTCAGCAGGTGGCATGGTGGTTAAGGTGCTGGATTCCACATGTGCAGTTGTGTGGTTTGAATTTTGGATCTGGTGGTTTTCCGGCACACCCAGCATGTGTGCATGTATACACAAAATCCAGAGGGGAGGATGGAGGAGAAGGGATTGTGGCATTGTCATCCCCTCTGGGGGTGCGTTCTCACTTTCCCACTCTTTGTTTCTGATAAGTATATATGCCCTATGGTATAAACAAATAAATAGAATGAAAAAGAAAAAAATTACAAAAAATAAATTTAAAAATAAAATGCAAAATCTTGACTCCAGATTGCAATGTAGTAGTTGAGGTTCTGGGTTTAGGAAGCTGCATGTCAACAAGCACGTCAGATGCTCACGGGAGATGGTTTGTGGGTGACATGGGGGAAAGCCTGCAGGAGGCAGGATTCAGCTTACACGTGGCATCTGCAGGAGACTTTTTAAAGCCAAGTGGGCAAACTCCCTCGCGTTGTCCCTGCTAAGGATCCCTGCTGTTCACACCGCTTTCTCTGCTGGAGCAGATGAGCTCCTCACGGGCCTGCCTCTGAATGGCCAGTCATCTGGCGCGGGCATTTTCAAGTGAGTGGCAGTACTGCACCAGCTGTGTTGAGAAAGATGCTGTCCCAGGATCAACAGATGGCATAATGGCTACGTCGCTGGACTCCCATGTAGTCGACTGCGTTTCAAGTCTCAGAGCCGGTGGCTTAAACTCACGCTGAGTGCGTGTGTGTGTGTGTGTGTGCCCAAGATCTTGAGAGGAGAATGGAGGAGAAGGGATTGTGGCTTGGCCATGCCCCCCGGGGGGAGGGTGATTTCTCGCTTTCTCTCTCTGTCTCTGTCTTTCTGGTGAGCACACGTGAAAACTCACAAAAAAAAAAAAAAAAAAAAAGAAAGAAAGATGCTGTCTCTTGGCAGCAGATGCCAGAGGCCTCTTTCCATCCTTCCTCCCAACATAACACCCAAGATAAATTCCTCTTCACCTTAATGCACAGACGCACAGCGCTTTGGCTTCCCTTGGAAGACGCGTGGGTACTCCCAACCAGTGTGCACTACTGAGCCCAGAATGAATTCGCTGCCAGGATGTTTCAGGAGAAGCCCGGTAACTTCGCTTATTAAGTAGATGATGAGTTTCTTTCTAAATATATTTTTAAAATAATACAAGGAAAATTATTTGTTGATAACATATTTGTTGATGTGCTTGGTTGAGCCAATATACAGTGTATTCTGGATGGAAAATCTCATTTTGAATGCTGTAATGATGTACAGTGAATGAATGTAAATAAATAATTTTAAATATAAAAAAATTATGGTCCTATTTTTCCTGGGTACTTAAAGATGAAACGAAGACCTTCCATCATTTAGGGCTGATCGTGTGTTTGTTTGCAGGTTTCCCTTGGAAGAAACACTTCTGACAAGAGCTGAAGTTATTGGCAATCACTGGAGAAAGATGATTAGTTTTCGAGCTCTCAGTCGAGAACATTGCCAGATTAAACCCCAAATGCATCACCGTCGACCAAACCTGATTTAGCTGAATGATCATAATAGAGTGGGCCGAGGTGCCACCCATACTTTTAGATGTCCAGGGTAGAAATAATTTTCCCTCAAGCCTGATTTTTCAATTGCTTATTTTATTTCCCCGTCATAAAACAGGGAAGCATTGGCTGACTCAATTCCGACATTCCGGTATTTATTATCAACATATTTCACCCACTCTTACCTGCGGTGTGTCTGGTTTGTGCAATCAGTGACCGTCTTGGGACTTGTCAGTGGAGCTGTTCTGTGGTGGGCAGAGTGGAGAGCCCGCACTCGGTGTTACACTGGGGGTGTGGCGGCTTGTCTCCCCATGCTCCCGTTGGGTGGTGAGAATGTTCACTGTGTCATAGATTGGGTTTTAATGAGAAAAAGAAAAACAGAGCACGGGGAGCAGCTGAATGCCCTGTAAGGATTTTATGGAAAATATTTCCCATTCTGATTTGATTTTGTTTATTGTGCCGAATGCATCACCTCTCGATCAGATTTTGCTCTAGTAAGATTTATGAAGTGCGTTTTAATGGATGGTCCATGCTAGTGACTTCATCCAGACATTCTTGCTTCGTGTGCCCAGTATAATCACCGCCACTCACTCTTCCTAACGGCATGCGTTTATCACCCGTCTTTTTCAGTCAAGTATATGCACAGCAAGGGTTTGTGTCATACTGACGGCTGACCAGGCCCTTAGAAAGATGTGCTCACGCCCGGAGTCCCTTCAAGGACATTGGACACTGGTCAGCCCCGTGTGCTTCACGGGTCCATCAGGCACCATGTTTTCTGCCTTACGGTCCCCATGCCTTCCTCGTGTCCTGGAGACCGAGTCCCAGTGCTAACCCCAGGGTGCCAGCTCCACCACCTGTCACCCCTCAGCGGTGCTCTCCCATGGCACCCAGCCGTTTCAGTAAATCCTCTCTTTCTTGGATCATCCTTTACCACAATAGGAAGGTATAGGAAAAGTTGTTGTATTTTCTACTCATATAATGTTGGATTTATTTTTCACCAAAATAAACTCTTACTTTAATTACATTTTCTATACTTGAATGAATGGTTGAACACATATTATATACATAGACACATCTAAATTTTGGAAAAGCATAGTTTTTCTACCAGCAGGGCATATTCATTTTTTCCAGTTCTTTCTTTTTTTATACATTCAATCTCTGCATATCATTACAGTTTGTAAAATGAATTTTCCTAGCGTAAATACACTGTATTTATGTAAATACACTGTCCAGTTAAGGATATTCTCTTACAGGGTCAGCAGATGGCACAATGATTACATTATAGGGCTCTCACATAGTTGACCGTGGTTCAAGTCCCAGACCTGTTGGCTTAAAACTCACACCATGTGCAATCACGTGTGTGCCTAAGATTCTGAGAGAGGGAACCAGCAGTTAGCGTAATGGCTATGTTGCTTGACTCCCACGTAGTCGACCGCGGTTTGCGTCCCAGACCTGGTGGCTTAAAACCCACGACAGGTGTGGGTGCGTGCATGCCCAAGATCCTGAGAGGAGAATGGAAGAGAAGGGATTGCGGCATGACCATCCCCCCTGGGGGGTGATTTCTCGCTTTCTGTCTCTCTATTTCTGTCTGGCGAGTGCACGCGCCCTATAGCAAAAACCTCTATAAAAAAGGAAAAAGATTGAGAGGAGAATGGGGGAGAAGGGATTGCAACATGGCCATCCTTTCTGGTGGGGTGATTTCTCACTTTCTATTTCTCTGTCTCTCCTTGTCTCTCCAATGAGCACATGCACCCTACAGCAAAATATCTCTCTAAGAAAAAATAACAAAGATATTCTCTTACACATTATCATCACCAGATACTGCTTTTTGAAATTATTTTATAAAATAATTATTAATTTAATTTTACTTATTATTATACTTCAGTTTGCTGTGGGGTACATGTGCTCACCAAAGACAGACAGAGAGGGAAAATGAGAAAGTAAGTTGCCGGATCCGGGACTTGAACTGCAGTTGGTCATGTGGGAGTCCAAACCTTAACCACCATGCAACCTGCTGATCCCAGGATGCTGCTGCTTCTTTCTTTCTTTCTTTCTTTCTTTCTTTCTTTCTTTCTTTCTTTCTTTCTTTTATTTATTAATTTTAATTGTTATTTATACATTCAATTGCTATACATCATTTAGATTGTGAAGAGACTTTACCCAGCATGATATACACACCTCAGTCCAGCCCAGTTGAGACCACCATACACATCCTCACCAACAAATAAGAAACCGTATCTGTGTCCCGCAAGTGTCTTACCTCTCTATTTTTTTCCCTAAATTTCCTTTCCTATGCTCTTGGATGCTGCTTCTTAAACTGTTTTTTTTAAAGTCCATTTATTTATTTCTTTCATCATTGAAAGAGAGGCACCCCTCAGTAGGGCCTTGACTTTGTGATGCATCCCCAACCTCAGTCAGCCAGGGTCATGGGCACGTTCATGCCCAGTGCACTCAGGGAGACCTCTGGACTCAAACCCCAAACCTCCCTGAGTGGGTCAGCTTTGCAGAACATCACGTTTTCCCCTGTGCCACCATCCAGCTCCACGCCATCATAATTTTGTCTCAAACTGAGGGCAGATCGTGGCTGGTGATTCAGCGGGAGGGGCTCTGGCAGTCGCGATGATCCAAGAGGACCAGCGGAGTCCACAGCCTCTGTGACAAAACCCCGCCTGAATCCACAAGGAGACGGTTCTCGAAGGGATTGGTGAATGAAGTTCTTCTAAGACCCCATCGGATCTCTCTAACCTTCAAATTACCCTACCTACTTTTTGGTTTAAATATCTCGATCTAGGGATCAGCAAGAACCTTGGACATAGTTGCTTAGTAACAGGCTTTAAATTATAATGAGGGCAAGTGAATTTACCCAGAATCCAAACTGTCAGGAGCAGACACCTGACCAGGATTAATCCAATTCTCTCACTTTAAAATCCCCTCGTAGAGGTTACCTTCTTGGGTGAAATGCTTCCAAGAAGAGAAATACTGCTATGCTTCGAATCCTTACTGTATTTAAAACGGTTCCAACCCTGTCTCTGGCTGACGGAGTTCTCTTTCTCCCCGTCACGTTTGATCTGCCTGTCGTTTGCCAGTGTCCTTCCCCTGCGCCGACATCTACCGTCCGCAGCTGCGTAACCACCGGACGCGCTCTGAGCAATGGGTCATTAGCTGCTTTTTTTTTTTTAATTAATTAATTTATTTTTATTTAACCAGAGAGGGACAGAACAAGAGAGAGAGGGAGAAAGTGAGAAAGCAAGACATCAGGTCTGGGACTCAAACCAAGGTCAGCCATCTGGGAGTCCAGTGCCCTTACCCACCACACCACCTGCTGGCCCCCATTAGCTGGTTTTGTGGCGCAAACTGCATAGAGCGCATGTGCACACACCCAGATGGGAGACCCCCCACACACACACACCTCGACTATGCGCCGCCCTGCTCTGGCCACGACCCTGTCCGGCACATCCCTGCGCTGGGTGCTGCAGGCGATTGTAATGCCAGAGTAAGCTGCTGTGTATCTCAACAGGTCTAAGCACAGGACAGGCAGAAAAATACAGTGGGAAAGAAACAGCGCGGACACCTGCGTAGGGCACTTAGAGGAGCTTGAGGGGCTGGACGATGCTCCAGGTACGTCAGAGGGGGAGTGAGGCGGCACCCAGGCCTGGGCCATTCCTGTACACTGCCGCACACTTTAGAAACACCACTCAGCCTACTCTAAATGGAGAAAAACCTATTTGCTATTTGATAATTAACCTTAGTTTATGGTAACATTTTTACTCTATAAACTTTTAGTTTTTTAAACTTTTCAACTTTTTTATAAGAATATTTGGCTTGGGAACCAGCAGTTAGCTTAATGGCTATGTCGCTGGACTCCCCAGGAGAATGGAGGAGAAGGGATTGCGGTGTGACCATCCCCCCTGGGGGGTGATTTCTCGCTTTCTGTCTCTATGTCTCTCTCTGTCTGGCGAGCGCACGCGCCCTACAGTGAAAAATCTCTCAAAAAAAAAAAAAAGAATATTTGGCTTAAAACACAAAAAAACATTGTGCAGTTACACAAAATATTTTCTTTATTTTATTGCCGGAGGACATATGCGCTCACTGGAGACAGAAACTGCGAAAGCAGCCCCAGTGCTGGTCCCACTGCGTCCTTTTCCTCCTTTCTCTCACTTGTCAGGACTTTGGGCACCTGTGCACACACACCTGGTAAGGTCTCCAGGCCCGTGGGGCCGGGATTCAGATCTGAGCCAGCGACGTGAGACCTGGCTCCCTCTGCACAGCACTTAACTGCCGCACCATGGGGCAGGCCCTAATTCCTAATTGTCACTAAAGAGCACGTTATTTTTTTTATTTTTTATTTTTTTTTGGAGAGGTTTTCGCTATAGGGTGCATGTGTTCGCCAGACAGACAGAGAGAGACAGAGAGACAGAAAGCGAGAAATCACCCCCCAGGGGGGATGGCCACGACGCAATCCCTTCTCCTCCATTCTCCTCTCGGGATCTTGGGCACGCACGCACATGCGCCCGGAGTGAGTTTTAAGCCACCGGGTCCGGGACGCGAACTGCGGTCGACTACGTGGGAGTCCAGCGACATAGCCATTACGCTAACTGCTGGTTCCCAAGAGCATGTTATTTTTAACAAAGGGAAAAATACTACTGGGTCATCGTAAAAGTCATGACATTTTTGATATGCAAAAATGAGTCATGACGTTTCTAAGCTCTCCATAGACACAAAGTTTTTGTTATTTTGTAAAACTTTTTACCTTGAAATGATTTCAAACATTTAGAAAAGTTGAGAAAAATAGAACAAAGGGATTTCATACACAATTCACATGGTTTTCCTCTCTTCCAACTTTCCTAAGAATTACCAGTACTAAGTTTTCTGAATTATTCTCGAGCCTTCAGACGCGAGGCCCCACTACCCTAAAGCCGTTCATGCGCACCACTTAGCATAATGGACGTGCTCCTGCGTAACCAGGCCCAGCTGCCAACGCAGGGCCTTGGTGCTCACAGGCGCCCCTGCTGAATGCGCAGACCTCGGCCGAGTGTCACCCGTGTCCTAGCGACGTTCTGTGTCACCTCCTCAGGAACAGGACCTAACCGGGTCTCACGTTGCACTTTGTTACCGCCTCGTTCCTCCCATTTTCCTGGCGTTATGTGATCTTGACACTTTCAAGAAGTAGAGGCAGTTGCTGAGCTTCATTTTGGGAACATCTTATGATTCTTCATGATTCGTTGGAGGTGATTCATCACAGGAGGGAATTCTTTTTCCTTTCTTTTCTTTTTCTTTTTCTTTTTCTTTTTTTTTTTTTTTTTTTTGGCAGGAGACAGAGAGAGACAGAAAGTGAGAAATCACCCCCCCCCAGGGGGATGACGATGCTGTGATCCCTACTCCTCCATTCTTCTCTTGGATTTTGGGCACACACGCACATGCACTTGGCATGAGTTTGATGCGGCCAGGTTCAGGACTCAAACTGCGGTTGGCCATGGTGGCTGGATCCTGTGTGACCAACTGCACTGTTTTAGCCCCAGAACCAGCAACTTGAAAATCACACTAGGCACAGGTGGGTGCATGCCCAAAATCTCGAGAGCAGAATGGAGGAGAAAGGATCGTGGAGTGGTCATTCCCCTGGGGGGTGATTTACTAATCAAGAATCAGATAAATAAGATCAGGAATGAAACTGGTGATGCAACAGCAGACATATCAAAAATACAAATAATTATAAGAGACTATCAAGAAAGACTATACAACATCATGCCAGAAAATGTGAATAAAATGCAGGAGTTTCTGGACTCCTACAAGCTACCTAGATTGAACTGGGAAGAAATAGAAATAGAACAGTAACAATCATTAATATTGAATCAGTGATAGTCTCCTGACAAGGAAAACCAGGCTTCAAATTACTTCAGTTCTGAATTTTACAAAACTTCTAAAGAAGAGTTAATCCCCATTTTCATCAAGCTATTACTAAAGGTCTAGAAGGAAGAAACTCTTCCAAACTCATTCGATGAAACTTCCATCATATTGATACAAAAGCAAATGAGGACATAACAAAACAAAAAACAAACAAATGAAAACTACAGATCGATATTCCTAATGAATACAGATTCAAAAATCCTCAACAAGATACTAGCAAATTGAGTCACTTAGCACATGACCAGGTAGGTTTTATTGCAGATATTTGTTCAATAAATGCAACAATAAAGCAATAAATGTAATGCATCACATTAACAGAAGGAAAACTAAGAACCTTATGACGATATCAATTGATGCTGAGAAAGCATTTGATAAAATATACTTTCCTCTCATGATTAAGACTTTCAGCAATTGGCATGGACTCCAACATGGCCAACTGGACTCCGACATGGCCAACTGCAGTTCAAATCCCAGATCCATTAGCTTGTAAATCACATCTGGTGGGTGTGTATGTCCTAATTCCTGAGAGGAGAATGGATTGCAGTGTGACTATTCCCCCTGGGGAGTGATTTCTTACTTTCCTTCTCTCTGTCTCTGTCTCTCCAACTTGTGCACATGCCCTATGGCAAAAAATATTTTTTTTAAAAAAGAGACTCAACAAAATAGGTCTAGAAGGGACATTCCTCAACTCTATAAAAGCCATATGTAATGAATCCATTGCTAATGTTATTCCGAATGGGGAAAAGCTAAAAGTTTTCCCACTAAAAACTGGAATAAGACAACGCTGCCACTTTTCCTACTCATTTTTCTTTTCTTTTTTTCTTCTTTCTTTTTTATAAAGAGATTTTTGTAATAGGGCACATGCACTTGCTGAAGAGACAGAGAGACAGAAAGACAGGAAGTGAGAAATCACTCCCTGGTGGGGGGATGGCCATGCCACAATCCCTTTGCCTCTATTCTCCTCTCGGGATCTTGAGCATCATGCATGCACACATGGCCTGCATGAGTTTTAGGTTACTTGGTTTAAGACTTTAACTGCAGTTGACTATGTGGGAGTCCAGCAACATAACCATTATGCCACCTGCTGGTCCCTCTCCACTCATTTTTCAACATAGTATTGGAAGTCTTAGCTAATGCAATCAGAGAAGAAAGTAAAATAGGAGACCAGCAGGTGGTGTGGTGGTTGGGGCACTGGACACTTCTACATGGCTGACCACAGTTTGAGTCCTAGATCTGGTGGCTTGCTTTCTCACTTTTCCTCTCTCTCTCTCTCTCTTTCTCCCCCTCTGGTCTAATTTAAAATAAATGAGTGAATAAATAAAATTAAATAAATAATTCTTAAAAGTATTAAAAAAAAGAAAGTAAAATAAAAGGCATCCAAATAGGAAAGAAGAAGCTAAACTGTTCCTATTCCCCAATGGCATTATTATATACTTAGATAACCAAAGAGAATCCAGAAGCATTCCTAGAAGTGATAAATCAAGTCAGTAAAGTGGCAGTATACAAAATCAATATACAAAAATCAATGGCATTTTTCTGCATCAAAAATGAACAGACTGAGACAGAATTGAACAAAGCAATACGTTTATAATAGCCACACACATACACACAATAAAATACCTAGGAATAACTCTAACCAAAGAGGTAAAAGACTTATTCAAGGAAAACTATTGAAAATGGAAAAAAGAAATAGAATATGATACAAAAAATGTAAATATATCCTGTGCTCTTGGATTGGAAATATCAATATAATCAAAACATCAATTTTACCTTATAATTGATAAAGTCAATGTAATTTTAATTAAATTACTAGGGACATTCTTCACAGAAATAGAGAGAACAATCTTAAAATTTATCTGGAACCATAAAAGGCCCTAAGTTGCAAAGTAAATATTATGTAAAAAGAATAATATAGGAAGCATCTCACTACCTGGTCTCCAATTACATTACAAAGCTGTGATAATCCAAACAGCATGGTACCAGCACAAAAACAGACACATAGACCAATGAACAGAATAGAGAATTCAGAAATAACCCCCCAAACATATGGCCAGATGATCTTTGACAAAGGGTAATGTAGTGGTGAAAAGAAAGTCTTTTCAGTAAATGGTTCTGAAAAAACTGGGTATCCAGAGGACAGATTGTGGTGTGACCATTCCCCATGGAGACTGCAGAAAATGAAACTGTACTCCTATTTATCACCCTTAACAAAAATCAACTCAAAATGGGTCAAAGATTTAAATGTAAAAGCTCAGACCATAAAACTACCAGTGCAAAACACAGGAGACACTCTTGAAGACATTGAACTAGGCAATGATTTCTTAAACAAGACCCCTAATACATATGCATTAGTCTCAAAAATAGATGAGTGGGACGACATCAAACTAAAACCTGCAAAATAAAGAAAACAATAAATGGAGCTAGGAGATAGCTCACAGAATGGGAGAAAATAGTTGCAAACTATGTTTCACATAAAGGACTGATAAGCAGACTATATAGGGCACTCAAGTAGCTCACCCACACAAAAAAATGAATAACCCAATTAAAAAAATGGGTACATGAGTTAGGCAATTTTCTAAAGAATGATAAGCAGACTATATAGGGCACTCAAGTAGTTCACCCACACAAAAAGATGAATAACCCAATTTAAAAAATGGGTACATGAGTTAAGCAATTTTCTAAAGATGCTGTGTAAATGGCCAAAATGCGTATGAAAAAAATGTCCGACGTTCCTTATGGTAAGGAAAATGCAGCTCAAAACCTCAATGGGATACCACTTAACCCCAGTCACAATTGCTATTATCCAAAAAAATGAAGATTGACAATTGCTGGTGAGGCTGTGGTAAAAAGGGAGTCCACCCACACTGTTGGTGGGAATGTAAATTAGTACAGTCATTATAGAAAGTAATATGGAGGTGCCTCAAAAACCTACTAATAGAGTTACCATATAACCTACTAATCACTCTTTGATAATTACCCAGAGGATAGGAAAGCCCTCAGTTGGAAAGACACTATGTTTATTGCACCATTATCTGCAATCATGAAGACATGAAATTAACCTAATTGCCCAAGAAGTGATGACTGGGTTGAAAAATGGTGGCACATATACACTATGAAGTACAATTTAGCCACAAGGAAAAATGAGACACTGTCATTTGACTCAGTGATTGCATATGGAAGACTTACTGCTATGAAGTAAGATAGTCTTTGAAAGACAAACATTGTATATCTCACTCAATATATATACCTAATGTCTGCTTTATGTGGCAGACATGGGATGACCTGACGATATGACAGTAGGAAGGATAAATGTGGATATCAATCTGTAAGACTGGGTAGTGGATAGTAGAGGGTGAGTGGGAGGGGCAAAGGAAAGAAACACTTAACAGATCCAAGAATATAAAATTCTGTTGAAAGTGATTTACATGGTAATATCCTTGATTTGATTGTCAAAAATAATAAAGAAATAAGTAAATAAGTAAGTAAATAAATAAATATATTATTATTTTTATTTATTTATTTATTTATTTATTTATTTGGAGAGATTTTTGCTATAGGGCACATGCGCTTGCCAGGAAGACAGAGAGAGACAGAGAGACAGAAAGAAGAAATCACTCCCAGGGGGAATGGCCATGCCGCAATCCTTTCTCCTCCAATCTCTTCTCGGGATCTTGGGCATGCACGCACATGCACCCAGTCTGAGTTTAAGCCACTGGGTCCAGAACTGGAACCATGGTCAACTACATATACTGGTCCCGATAAATAAATATCTTCTAAGGAGGCTAGCCCACGGTGTGGCAAAGGGGGCTAAATCCTATATGGTCAGGTGCACAGTTAGAGTCCCAGATCTGGTGGCTTGAGAAACACACTGGGCGCATTTGCATGTATGCAAAATCTCAAAAGGAGGAAGACATGAAAGAGGGGGGACTGTAGTGTGACCCCTCTGGGGAGTGCTTTTT
>NW_006159461.1:549151-552006 GCF_000334495.1 Tupaia belangeri chinensis | reverse complement strand
TGTCTCTTTCTTACAAATGCACCCACCCATTGACAATAATGAAAAGAAAAACTTATAAGGAATTGAACTATAATAATAGTAGTTGAAATGTGAAGGAAAAGGATTATGGGATATTCTAATTTTTTAATGTTTATATTTTGTTTAATATAGTTAAATTATTGAAGTTTAAAATTTTATTTGTTTATGTCTCCCTTGAGTGTGAGAGAGAGAATGATAAAGAGACAGCATCCCCGGCAGGATCTTAACACCATGATCCCTCCCCAGGCTCAGGCGGCTCCAGATCATGGACAAAGTGGCATGCCTGCCTTACTCGGAGTGGCCTCTGGACTTGAACAGGACCCTGCCCACGTGGGATTGTCTTGCAGAGTGTCATGTTGTACTGCTGCATTGTTTGGCTTCTATATTACTTAACTTTTAAAATGATGTTCTATAATAGAGTCATGCTATTTGAACTAGGAAAATACTGACGTATTGCCAAATTGTTTTCAAGGACAGTCAGGTGTAGCCTAACCCTTTTCTTTTTTTTTTTTTTTGAGAGGTTTTCGCTATAGGGCGCTTGCGCTTGCCAGACAGACAGAGAGAGACATAGAGACAGAAAGAGAGAAATCACCCCCCAGAGGGGATGGTCATGCCACAATCCCTTCTCCTCTATTCTCCTCTCGGGATCTTGGGCACGCAAGCACACGCGCCCGGCGTGAGTTTTAAGCCACCGGGTCCGGGACGTGAACCACGGTTGACTACGTGGGAGTTCAGTGACATAGCCATTACGCTAACTGCTGGTTCCCCCTAACCCTGTTTATGAGAGTGCTGATTTTACCACACGCCACTCCCACAACAGGCAAAGCTGCTTTTGAAAACAATTTAATTAATTTAAAAGTAAATATGTTTTGGTTCTGTCGTCATTCTTATCCTTTGATAGTGAAGTTGAACATTTTTTTCTTTTAATTAGGTTTTTGCCATAGGTCATGTGTACTTGCCAGCTAGAGAGAGAGAAAGCAAGATATCACCCCTTAAGGGGATTAGCCATGCCACAATCCCTCCTCCATTCTTCTGTCAAGATTTTGGGCACTCGTACCCAGGGTGATTTTCAAGTCACTGGGTCTAGGAATTGAACATGGTCACCCATGTGGGAATCTAGCACCTTAAACACTCTTACTGCGGGCCCCTTAATTAATTTTTTTAATACAGTTGAGCTGAGCCACTTTTCATATATTTATTAGCTATTGGGATTTCCTCTTTGAAAAATATTTATTTTAGTCTTCTAGTTTTTTTTTTTTTACTGTGTCAGCTGTGTTTTTGTCATTGACTTACAGGCTTTAAAAAACACTCTGCATATCAGTTTTTTTGTAGTTGTATGTTACAAGTGTCTTTTTACTATTCTGTAGGGTTTTATTTTTTTTTATTTTATTTTTTTTTGCTATATGGTGTATTTATTTGAATGAAAGCTCTATCTTGTAAGTGTGAACATGTTTTTCCCCTGGTTTTAGGAATTCCTGGTCTTCCACATTTAGGCCTTTCACCTTAAAATGGACTTCTGGCATAGATGTGAGTCAGAGTCAAGTCTATGTTTTCCTACACGGGTGTCTAATTGTCCTTTAACTGAAAAGTCCATCTCTCCACTGCTCTGCTTGGCTATGAATTATATGCCTGTCTCTGGGTACTGTATTCTGTTCCATCAATCTGCTATCCATCCACACACTAAGCTACATTTACTAGAGCTTCTTCTTCTTTTTTTTTTTTTTTTTTTGATGCTATAGGGTGCATGCGCTCACCAGAAAGACAGAAGACTGAAAGTGAGAAATCACCCCCCAGGAGGAATGGTCACACCACAGTCCCTTCTCCTCCATTCTCCTCTCAGGATCTTGGTCACGCACGCACGCACACGCTCCTGGCCTGAGTTTAAGCCACCGGGTCTGGGACTTGAACTGTGGTCGACTACGTGGGAGTCCAGCAACAAAGTCATTACGCTAACTGCTGGTCCCTCCTAGAGCTTCTTAATGAGCTCTGGGATCTCATTACGTTCTTCCACACTGTTCTTCGTTTTGAGCAGTGTCTTGGTCATTCCTTTTGCCTTTGTGTACATATCTATATTCTAGAATTAGCTCATTCGGGCACACACATGCACACATCGAGCATCGCCCATACAGATGCACAAGCTCTTGATTGAAATATAGGTTTATTTATTTTCTTCCATGAGTGAGAGGCAGAGACAGACGTACAACATACCAGATAAGATCTCAATGCCACCATCACCTACCTGCTTCAGCCAGCCCTATCCTGGGCACACCCACACGGCGTACTCGGGGAGTCTTAGCCAGAACTTGACCTCTTCCCATGTGGGTCTTCCTAAAGAGCACCGCATTTGAATTGCTGTGCCACTGTCCGGAGCACATCTCAATCGGCATACACATATATCTTCTTATATTTAAGTGTACCCAGATACATGTTTGAATTCATTTAAACATGTCTCAAATGCAAATATATATTTCTATAAATGTTTTAAATACAGTTCAATGTGATCTTACTTGATAATTTAGAAGCTATTAATGGTTTTATTTTTATTTTCTTCTTTTTTTTCTTTTTTGCCATAGGGCACTTGCACCCTCCAGAGAGACACATAGAAAGTGGGAAAGCACCCACGGGGGGAGATGGCCATGCCACAGTCCCTTCTCCTCCATTCTCTTTTTGGGATTTTGGGCATGCATGCCCACGTACACACACACACACAAACACACACTTGCCCAGCATAATTTTCTTTCTTTCTTTTTTTTTTTTTTTAGGGGGTTTTTTTTTTCTACATGGTTTGTATTTTGGATGGTTTCTCAGGGAGGCCTACAATGCCTCTATGAGATAAT
>NW_006159461.1:545069-549066 GCF_000334495.1 Tupaia belangeri chinensis | reverse complement strand
TCGTGTTTGGCTTAATTTTTTTGTCCCAGTGGTGTTGCTTTCCTGGAATGTCACATAAATGAAATCACACATAGATTGTCATTTGTTTTTTTTTGGAGAGATTTGCACTGTAGGGCGCGTGCACTCGCCAGACAGACAGAGAGAGACATAGAGACAGAAAGCGAGAAATCACCCCCCAGGGGGGATGGTCACGCCGCAATCCCTTCTCCTCCATTCTCCTCTCGGGATCTTGGGCACTCACGCACACGCACCCGGAGTGAGTTTTAAGCCATCGGGTCCGGGACACGAACCGCGGTCGACTACATGGGAGTCCAGCGACATAGCCATTACGCTAACTGCTGGTTCCCGGTTCCCGATTTTCAAGTCTCCACTTCTGGGACTTGAACCTCAGCTGGCTATGTAGGAATACAGTACCTTAACCACCACCCCACTTACTGGCTCCAATTATTAATGGTATTTAAACATTTTTTATTTCCTGTTTTTATCTTTCTGTTGGCATGCAGTAATTATATGTATAGTATATATTTTGCTAACTTCTCTTACTAATTCCAGTAGTTTTCCTATAAGTTATTTTGGATTTCTTATCTACTTAATCATGTCATCTATGCATAATGATAGCTCTTTTTAATTTCTTTAATCTATTTCATGCTAAAAGAACAGTTCCTTCTTTCTATAACAAATTGTCACCTATTCTTACTGTTATTTTGTAAAAACATTTATAATGTTAGAAAACATGGAGCATTGATTTAAATCTAGAATGTATTTGTACGTGTTTTGGGAACTAAGTCTCCAACTTTGTCTTTTCCAAAGGGTTAAACAATTGTTTTCAATACTAAAAATACATTGGTGCATCCACATGGGACACCTTCAGCATATACGTCAAGGTTTGCTTTATCTGCTCCATCAACTTGCTGATTCTTGCACCAATTATTGTTTTCTAAGATCCTGTAACATCGATACAGCATTTTGTGATGCAGCATCTTATTCTTTAAAAGTCAGATATCTTTTTTTTTTTTTTTTTGGAGAGGTTTTCGCTACAGGGCGCGTGCGCTCGCCAGACAGACAGAGAGAGACATAGAGACAGAAAGCAAGAAATCAACCCCCAGAGGGGATGGTCACGCCACAATCCCTTCTCCTCCATTCTCCTCTCGGGATCTTGGGCACACACTCACACGCACCCGGCGTGAGTTTCAAGCCACTGGGTCCGGGACACGAACCGCGGTCGACTACGTGAGAGTCCAGCGACATAGCCATTACGCTAACTGCTGGTTCCCAAAAGTCAGATATCTTATAACAAAGAATAAGTTTAGAAATGAGAACCACATTCTAAGAGATTAAAAAAAGTCATCAGCAAATCTTGCTCAAGCCCTGTAAGGACATAAAAATGCATCGATCTGTCTTTGGTGTTCAGATTTGATGATTTCAGAGTTACGTGACTAATCTCTGGGAGGTAGGCAAACATACCTTTCCTGGATAAGTACACAGCAAAATGATCTCGTCCTCTAGGGGGAGGAATCAGAAAACACTTGCTGCTATGCCGAGGAGGGACAGCTATGCTCGCCAAGTACTGGAGTCAGCACAGTCTTCACAGGAGGCACTGACTTCAGTGTTCCGGCCCCTTTCTATTTCATAAGGGAAGCTTGGGATTTTGAGCTGCATTGTTCTCTTTATAACCGAAGGGAAGCACAGTCATTTCCAATTAAAACAGCTCTATTGAGAGTGAGCAAAATGTTATAATCATGCTCTCATTGATGTGTAGGATAATTATTTATATGAATTATTTGTGAAATTCATATAATTATATGAATTATTTGTGAAAGGCTCTTCCAGTTGTATCCATTCAAGAGACAGAGTTGCAAGGCCACCTGGCTGTCTTCGAAGTTTAAACTTGCAGGGGAAGACAATCTGTGGTGCTGCATAAATGCACCCTGTCCCCTCCTCTGCCAGGCCAGGTGGGCTCAGATAGCATCAGGAAATGCTGGCTGTTGGGAAGCATAGTTTTGGTTCAGTGATACCCTCATCTGAATACAGGGCTAAACATGAGTCTTAACAGTGAGAAGGTAGCACCAGGCTTTTTCAATCTGTGCATGTTTTCCTTTTCTTTTAATTGCTGCTATTGGGAGTGTGAAATATTTGGTGCTGGCTTTCTACAAGCCATGGCTGATGGGAAAGAGCCTGTTACCGAACTATTCTCACCAATAACACAGGGGATAATGGGCCTGCCTTCTGAAACTGGATGTACACAGCTAGTAGAAAGAGGGGAGGATCGGTGAGGGGGCCAGGAAAGACTGATCTGCCAAGAGTTATGGAGGTGGTAATAGAACCAGCACCTCTGAGGACGGAACAGGTGGGCAATACTTGTACTTGCGGAAATCAAGAACGGCGGGGGGGAACCAAGCAGCCACCCCATAGAGCTGTGATGGCCGTGACCGCTCGCCTGTTCCCGGACCTGAGCCAGGCTTTAGTCTTGAGCACACTGACTGGGGAGGAGCATGGAGCCCCAGGGGAAGGCCCTTGGAAAGCCCTGGCAAGCATAGATGGTGATGATTGCCACAGTCCTTCCGGAACCGCTCCCTGGGGAACGTGAACACCTTCCCAGCAGCTTCTCGGTCCAGAATATCAGCACTTTGTTATACAGATGATTAGGAGGAGCTCAGGAATCCTGGGAACTTCTTGGTGCTGGCAAAAAAAAAAAAAAAAGGGGGGGGTGGGGGGAAGGTGGTGCTGAGGGCCCAACAGGCAGCATGGTGGTTAAGGTACTGGACTCCCACACGGCCAACCATGGTTCAAATACCAAATCTAGTGGCTTGAAACTCATGCCGGATGCACGTGCATGTGTGCCCATAATCCCAGGAGGAGAAGGGATTGCAGCAAGGCTGTGGACAGAAGTCTGGCTCCTTTTTCCTATTTTTCCAAAGTTCTGTCCAGAGGGCCTAGGGGGAGTCATGCCATAAACATTAACAGATCATTTTCTTCCCTTTGTTATTTTTTTATTATTTTAATTTTTATACATTCAGTCACATTATTTAGCTTGTAAAGTGAATATTTCAACATGTGTACATTTCTCACCAGTCCAGTTGACAATATTATAAAGTTATCTTCAAGAAATACTAACCTATTTCTTTGTCCCATAAATGCTTTGCCTTTCTATTTTTCTCCTTAATGTCCTTCCTCAGACTCTACTCCTTCACCCACCCTTTTCCTACACTGTATCTGGTATTCACAACCATTTACTGTGTTTCTATATCCGTTAGTCATTCAGTTTCAGTCATAGAATGCGGACACTCAGTATATATTAGGTAGAGATATACGATGTCTCTCCTTCATAGCCTGGTTTGCTTCACTCAGCAGTATATCTTCCACAGTCATCCACTTTCTGTAAAAAGCCAGAGTCTTGTTTTTTATGGCTGAGTAGTATTCCACAGAGCATATGTGTCACAGTTTTTCAATCCATTCATCTGTTCATGGGCATTTGGGTTGGTTCCATGTCTTAGCAATTGTGAATAATGCAGCAATAAACATCTATGTGCAAGCACCTTTCCAATGAAAATTCTTCTGTCCTTTGGGTAGATACCAAGGAGTGGGATTGCTGGATCATATGGTAGTTCTATTTGTAGATTTTTGAGGAATCTTCAAATTGTTCTCCACAGTGGCTGGACCAATTTACATTCCCACCAGCAGTGTAAGAGAGTTCCCCTTTCACCACACCCCCCTCAGCACTTACCATTTTTTAATTTTTAGTCTTAGTCATTCTGACTGGGGTTAGGTGATATCTCATTGTAGTTTTGATCTGCATCTCCCTTACAGTGAGGGAAGTTGAGCATTTTTCTATATGCCTTTTGGCTATTCATATGCCATCCTTAGAGAGTGTTTTTTCAACTCATTCTCCCATCTTTTAATAGGGCCGATCATCTTTTTTTGGGACAGCTGCTTGAGTTCCCTGTGTATTCTGGTTATCAGCCCCTTATCTGACACATAGTTTACAAAAATATTTTCC
>NW_006159461.1:540875-544923 GCF_000334495.1 Tupaia belangeri chinensis | reverse complement strand
TGTCTCCCAGAGTTTCCCCAGTGTTTTCCAACAGCAGTTTTATTGTTTGAAGTCTTAGGTTTGATGCACTTTGAGTTGATTTGTGTCAATGGTGAGAGGTAGGGGTTCAGATTTATCTTTCTACAGGTGGATATCCAGTTTTTTGAGCACCATTTGTTAAAAAGGTTTTTCTTTTCCCATTGGATTAACTGGTACCCTTTGTCAAAAATCAGTTGGCTGTATGTTTGGAAGTTTATTTCTGGGGACTCTATTCTGTTCCATTGGTCCACCTGTCTTTACAGATTTTTTTTTTTTTCCATTAACAGGATTCTTCCTACATCCTGTCCCTGGCATAGTATCTTTGAGATGTATATTCAACCAATTACAGTATATTCTTTTGCTCATCTCTTCCCAAGGCACAGAACATCCCTTTTCTTGAAATGTAGATGAAGCATTTCTTTTATGAATCTCTTCCCAGAACACAGATCTTCCCTTCTAATTACCAACCTAAAAATTGTGGAACCCACCTATAACCTACAAACTCTCGTGTACACATGTCCTGCCTTTTGGGGCCAGACCAATGGAAATCTCTTCACTAATTTTGTCTGTCACTCTCAAAATCAAATAAAGGGAACAAACCCCTGTACCTGACCACCCCGAGAAATGCATGTTTGCCTCCTCTCTGGGCCTAGGTCACTCATATTCTGCTTGGAAATAAACTGAATTAATTATTAATTACTAATTTTTTAGAGTTGGTTATTTTCTGTTGACAAGGCTATCCTTCCTGGGGATTGATCTCTCACTTTCCCTCTCACTGTCTCTGGTGAGCACATGAGTCCTATGGAAAACACCTTAAAAAGAAAAAAAAAAATGCTGAGTTGAATGCAAAAACAGCTTTAAAAAAAAGAAGGGAAGAGAAGTAAAAAAGAAAGCAGAGAAGAAAACTAGATTGTCTAGGGTTTAAACTGGGCTGAACCAGGGGGGTCGGGGAGTGAGATATGGCAGAAAACATCAAAGAATACTCATAATTAAAATATTTAATATTTGCCTGTTGTTTGGGGCAAAAAGTAAGGTAAGAAAGAACTTCATTTTAATAAAATTTTGAGTACTTTGATATAAAGAGAAATTGTAGTAAGTAAGCATACTTTAAACCATTTTATTTAGTAAAGACGGGGCTAATTTGGGCCAGCAGATGGTGTGGAAGTTAAGATGGCTGGATCTCACATGACCAGCAGAATAGTTCAAGTCCTGGACTATCCTCTTAGGGGGAAAAAACAAACACCGTGCTAGGCACATGTGCGTGCATGCCCCAAATCCTGAGAAGTGAATGGAAGAGAAGGTATGGCAGTCCCTTGGAAGTTATTTCTCTCTCTCTCTCTCTCCCTCTGTATCTGGCAAATGCACTTGCCTTATAGCAAACTAAAACAACAACAATAATAATGATGGGGCTAATTTCTTTCTTTTTTTTTTTTTTTTTAAAGGTTTTTGCCATAGGACACATTCGCTTGTCAGAGAGAGGCAGACAGAGACAGTGAAAGGGAAAGTGAGAAGTCACCCCCCCACCACACCAAGGCATGCCTCATGGAATTGGAAAACCAACAGAAAATTCAAAAAACTGCAGGACAAAAGGAATAATAAAGATTTGAGCAGAAATTAATGAAATAGAAAATAATCAAACTATTCAGAAAATAAATGAGAGCAAAAGCTGGTTCTTTGAAAAGATAAACAAGATTGACACATCATTAGCTAGACTAATCAAAAAGAAGAGAAAGGGACCAGCAGTAGGCGTAATGGCTATGTCACTGGACTCCTAGGTAGTCGACCATGGTTCAAGTCCTGAACCTGGTGACTTAAAACTCATGCTGGGTGTGTGTGTGTGCATACCCAAAATCCTGAGAGGAGAATGGAGAAGAAGGGATTGTGGTGTGGCCACTCCATAGCAGGGGGTGATTTCTTGCTTTCTGCCTCTCTCTGTCTCTCCAGTGGGTGGTCATACCTATACCAAAAATCTCTCTAAAAAAATAATAAGAAATTTTTAAAAATTAAAAGAAAAACAAGAAGAGTAAACATCTAATAATGTAATCAAGAGGCTTATGATTTCCAGTGGAGTGAGACTGGGATGCTATATCCAACTCGAAACCAGCCCTTTCTCCTGCTAGTTAATGTTTTATGTCCAATTTAAACACCGTCTTTATGTTTGCCTTGATATTGACCGTCTCCCGGGGGGCGGGGAGAGGGGCAGGACAGTATCGTTCCCCTAGGATTTGTGCCTCAGAGCAGATTTCCTGACTCCAAACAGCAGAGGCCTGATTGGAAAAACTTGGTCCCTGGGAATTACTGGTTAGTGCTTTCTTCGAAGCCTCGGGCGTGCGGTGGGAGGTGCGCATGAAGGAGGTGAGCTGGAGACATTCTGATGCACTCAGAGTAGGTCATGTCAGTGGGGGGGGATAAATTATATAAAATTATTAAAAGATAAATATATTTACTACGCGGTCTGGGCATTTACATGTAGTATGTCTGTGGTCTTCACTGAGAATGAATGTTATGGAAAAAACACTCTTCAAAAATGTTTGCACAAATAAACTCCTACTGTAACATCACTTTCCCACGAATGTGTGAAGTCCCCGTGTGGAAGTCAGGGTCTCCTTCATGTGGCACGTGTCTCTACTTCTATCGATGCATTCATCTTTCAGGATGAGGAGTGGGAGGCATCTAGCAAAGCAGCTCTTCTGTAAATGCATGACGTGGGCCGTGAGAGAGCTTGGAACAACCTGGAGTGCTTGAACAGGAAGTAGCTTCTGCTCCATTTACCGGTGGTTGCCACTGTGCAAACTTCTCCTTCTCGGTGCCTGGGCTTCTTGTAATCCACAAAGGACAGCCTCCCTTTCCTTCGTTCCTCTGGCGTGGCAGTCCCTCTGTCCTCCACGAGAAGCAGACACTTAAAAATGTGTACGAGTGTCAGGAAGACATTGTATGTCCATCATTTATCCATCTTTTCGAGGGAAGATATACAAGAAACTACCAATAGTGGTTTTCTCTGGGATGGGTTTGGGGAAGGACATATTTTCCCTTTTTATTTCATTCTTTTCCCTCCTGCTGTAACTTTTTGTATGTATGTGGGAGAGGATGTCGCAAAGTTCATGGGAAAATGGAATTAAAGCCTAAGTTTATTGTGGTGCAAGAACATTTGGAATCCATACGTGGTTTCCTCATAATGCCCATTTCCTGTAAACTCTTTTTTCTCCCGGAAGTGCATGTGCATGTACCACAGGGAGAGAAAAGGGAGAGAGAAGCAGCCCTCCATGGGGCTGGTCATGCCAACACCCTTTCTCTCTGAGTCTAGGCACTCGGGTACCTAGTGTGCTTTTCAAGCCACTGGGGCTGGGATTTGAACTGTGGTTGGTTGTGTAGGATCCAGATCTCTCTGCACAGCACTCAGTTGCTGTGTATGGGGTTGGCCCTCTAAGACCTTTTTGAAGACCCCTTCATATATATTATTATTTTAACATTAGAAAAAGTAACGTCTCTCAAGTCTTGATATCATTCCAGCTTGTGCCCTTCTCCAGGGTGGGCCACAAAGCATGCGGTTTTGGTTTTAGCTTTATTTTTGAGAGAGATTTTTGCTATAGGGCATGTGTGCTTGCCTGGAGAGACAGAGGGACAGAAAGTGAGAAATCACCCCTCAAGGTGGATGGCCACACCACAATCCCTTGCCCTCCATTCTCGTGGGAGCTGGATCACGTACACATGTGCGCAAGCATGAGTTTGAAGCCACTAGGTCTGGGACTCAAACTGTGGTCAACTATGTGGGAGTCCAGCAACATAACCATTATGCCATCTGTTGGTCCCAAAACATGCAGTTTTGACTGCAGCATCAAAGATGGTCTTGTTCTAGTTCCAGACAGAGCCAGCATTTGAAAGGTAGAGCCAAAGGAACATGCTCAGCAACTTGCGCACTGCAGAGCGTGTCCACAGCACTCAAGGGATTTTTTTTGGTTATGCTGAAATAAAATTTACTTCTGCACATTACAGAAAAATAGTTCAATACTTTTTCTTTTTTTAAAAAAAA
>NW_006159461.1:535375-540807 GCF_000334495.1 Tupaia belangeri chinensis | reverse complement strand
CACACACACACACACACACACACACACACACACATAAAGAGAGAGAAAGAAAGAGAAAGCAAACCACCAGGTCCAGGACTCAAACCGCAGTCAGCCATGTGAGTCTAGCACCTTAACCACCATGCCACCTGCTGGCCCCAATAGTTTTTCCGAAGGTACCACTATTATAACTTTAAAATTTTGTTATTTAAAAAAATATATTTATTTATTTATTTTAAAGAGAGATTTTTTTGTTATAGGGTGAGTATGCTCACCTGGAGAGACAGAGATGGAGAGACAGAAAGTGAGAAATCACCCCCTGGAGGGATGGCCATGCCGCAATCCCTTCTCCTCCATTCTCCTTTCGGGATCTTGGGCACACATGCACACACGCCCTGAGTGACTTTAAGCTGCCAGGTCCAGGACTTGAGCCGTGGTTAGCTACATGGGAGTCCAGTAACCATTCACCATCTGCTGGTCCCTAAACTTTGCTGTTTTAAATGTATAGATAATATGCAAGGCATTTAACATCTCTTGGTTATCTTTTACTTAGATTTACTAGTTGTTTACCTTTGCTCTGTTCACTTTACAAACACACAGAAGTTCAAGAAGAAATGCATATTATGAGAAAACTATGCATGGATTTGAAAAGTGTTTGCACCAAAATAAGTCATACTTTATTGATTTATTTTAAAATTTTGTCAAAAGGCATGTGTACTAGTCATAGAGACAGAGAAGGGAGCGGGAGGGGGAGGAAGCATCTCCTCGGGGAGATGGTCCATTCACAGTCCCTTCTCCATTTCTCCATCCTGTTGGGATTTTGGACACACATGCATATGCTCCTGGTGTGTTTCTCAAGTTGCCAGGACTGGGACTGAAACTGCAAGTTCGGCCATGTGGGATCCGACTGTGTTCCCCACCAGGCCCTGGGGCCAGCCTTACACTTTGACTTGAATTCCATTTTACAAAACTTTTGAAATCCTCTCACATACATGCCCTGGGGTGTTTGAGAGGGAGCTGCAGACATTACGTCTTTCTCCTAAATGCTTCCTAAGAGCACGTGACCACACTGCAGTGGCCTCCTCAGGGAGTTCATCACCGGTGCAGAAGGGTTTTCATTCTATAGCCTGTGTTCAAATGTCGACAATTGTCTCAATAATATCCTTCATAGCGGTTGTTTCCCAAGTCCAGGGTCCAATCGAGAATTACTTAGCACATTTACTTGCCCTATCTCTTTATTATTTTTAACCTACAGTAGTTTTTTTGTTTATGATCTTGACATTTTTTGGGAAAACAAAAGGCATTTATTTTGCAGAATTTCTTTTGATTCCAATTTTTAAAACACTTTCTCATGTTAAGATTCAGGGCAGAGACCCACAGATGGTGTAATGGAATGGTTACATTACTAGACTCCCCCATAGTCAACTGCAGTTTGAGTCCTGGACCTGGTGACTGGTGGCTTGAAACTCATGCCGGGTACGTGTGTGTGTGCTCAAGATCCTGAGAAGAGAATGGAGGAGAAGGGATTGTGGTGTGGCCACCCCCTGGGGGGTGATTTCTCACTTTCTGTCTGTCTCTCTCTCTCTCTCTGGTGAGTGCACACTCCCTACAGCAAAAACCTCTCTCTTAAAAAGTTTTTTTGTGTGTGTGATAAATATCAGATTTGTGTTTTCTCCTCCTCCTCTTCTTCTTTAATTGCCAGATGTGTGTGCTCGCCAGAGACAAAGAGAAAGAGAAGAAACCCACTCGCCATCCCAGTGGTGTATGGTCACGCCACAATCTCTTTCTCCTCCATTTCCCCATCCCGTCGGGATCTGGGGCACATATAGCCATGAGCTTGGTGTGTTTTTTTAAGCCTTTGTAGTCAGGATTACTAGACTCCCACATAGTCAACTGCAGTTTGAGTCCTGGACCTGGTGACTGGTGGCTTGAAACTCATGCCGGGTACGTGTGTGTGTGCTCAAGATCCTGAGAAGAGAATGGAGGAGAAGGGATTGTGGTGTGGCCACCCCCTGGGGGGTGATTTCTCACTTTCTGTCTGTCTCTCTCTCTCTCTCTGGTGAGTGCACACTCCCTACAGCAAAAACCTCTCTCTTAAAAAGTTTTTTTGTGTGTGTGATAAATATCAGATTTGTGTTTTCTCCTCCTCCTCTTCTTCTTTAATTGCCAGATGTGTGTGCTCGCCAGAGACAAAGAGAAAGAGAAGAAACCCACTCGCCATCCCAGTGGTGTATGGTCACGCCACAATCTCTTTCTCCTCCATTTCCCCATCCCGTCGGGATCTGGGGCACATATAGCCATGAGCTTGGTGTGTTTTTTTAAGCCTTTGTAGTCAGGATTCAAACCACTGTCAGCCAGGTGAGACCCAGTTTCCTTAACCACTAGGCTAGTGTCCTTCTGATTTTGAGATACCCGGTGATTGAGTTAACGTGGTGTCTGTAGATTTCTTCACTGTAAAGTTCCTATCTGCCTCTTTGAGAATTACATGTGATTATTTATAGGAGATCCACACACAGCACATGTCTATGTTTACTAACAACAGACTGCGATGTGATACCCCTAGTGCCTGCCATCAAACACCTCCGGGCTCACTCCATTCTGCACCAGCTCCATGGTTGTAACTGGCCGCGTGACGGAGAAACTGAAGGCAGCACATCAACCAGCAGAGGGAAGCTGAACGGGACCCCTGAGGCCAACATAATCCTTCCGCACCTGCTTTTCTTTCCTACAGTGTCTGAAAATGCCAGGAAACCCTCCTTTCTGCCTAGCAGGAGTGACTGGATATTGGTCCTTCGCAGCGAGGGAAGGGCTGACTGATCCTGTGATGAAGGAACTATGGACAGTCACATCGCTCCTTCGATGGTCACCATCACAAACAGGAGTGGAGTTATGACTCACTCCTTTTAAGCCCGGCTGCATGTGACTATCTCTCCCTGCAGCACCGGGGAGACTGCGAGGGTTACAATGCTGTGCTGAGTCATCAGGGCATGCAGTAAAGTGCAACCCTCATGGTAACTTGTGGCATTAGTAATGGTCCACATTTGCTGATGAGGGAGTTGAGGTTGAGGGATGTCAAAACCTCCCTGGGACAGATCCACAAAGTGGAATGAGATCCCTGGTCTTTCTGCAAAACCCTTTGCTTCTTCCTCACACAATGCTGCCTCTGACCTAACTCCTTACGTGTGAACTCACTAATTCAACAGCTGCCATCCCAGCCCTGCGTGTATCGGTCTGCACTTGGCCTCATTAAACAAATGTCTCAACTCTTAGTCCGATTGCTCGCCTTAGTACTGCAGTGAAATAAAACTTACTCAAGTTTAAGGGTGTGTTAGTCCTTTTTTCTTATTGCTTAATTGACTACCATGCTGGGTAATTTATAAATAAAAGCTTACTTAGCTCTCAATGTCAGGAACCCAAGATCCAGGGGCCACATGTAGTGAGGGTCTTCATGTTGGTGGGGACTCTGCGGTGTCCCGTGGTGGCTCAGGACGTTGTCTGCTAAGAGCTTGTGTGTGCTGCCATGCTTTTCCAAGTGTCTCTGTGCTTCATTCCTGCACCTATTAAATCCACCAGGATTCAGTCCCCGGGCCCCACCCTAATGACATTGTATAATCCTAATCACCTTCCAAAGGTCTTACCTCTTAATACCACAATCTACTATTACAATGGCTGCCAGTGTCAACACATTTTGAGGGGACATACTTAGCCATAGCAAATAGGAAAGTACTGAAGGAAAAATGAAACAAAACCCTGAACCAAAGCTCTTATAGTCAAAGAATTATATAAATTCACTACTTTATATTTAACATTGGTATCTCATTTTCTGCAAAATTAATGGCAAGATTTATAAAATATTATTGGCAAATAAATACATGAAAATACTATGTGAAAATAATTGCTATTATTTCAGTCCAAACTTTTTTCTTAAAAGAATTATTTATTCAGTTTCATTTATTATTATTATCATTTTAAAGGAATCTTGCTATAGGGCACATGTGCTCACCAGAGAGAGAGAAAGTGAGAAAGCAAGCCTGGGACTTGAACCCTGGTCAGCTGTGTGGGAGTCGAGGGCCTTTACCAGTGGCCCTTCAGCCTGAATGTCCCATCATCCGTGCCACGGTCATATCTTGGACTCTTGCCCTGGCCTATCCTCAGGAAAGCACAGAGGACACCCGTATCTTTGGCAGATTTGAGTAAGGCGAGGACTGAACAAATCCCGGGCTTCCCATCCCCCGGCTACTTCCAACTGCACTAACAGCCGTCACAATCGCTGATGTTTCTTGCTCACATGTGCTCACTGTTGAATGCCCTGTAACTGCTGTCACTGTGTGTACGAGTGCCATACCTGTCTGATTTAATCATGCATGTGAATACCAGCTAGACAACTGGGCCACACCCCTTTCAGTAAACCTTCGGAGGGGCCGTCTCTATGAAGAATTTGAACTGAAATAATGAGTATTTTCACATACAGTATTTTATATGTTTACTAAAAGTGGAATACCACACTGGGTAATCTATGAAGAATAGAGCGTTCATTAGCTCGTGGTTTTGGGGGTCCAAGGTGAAGAGGCCGTATCTGGAGAGGGTCTTCTTGGTGGGATGACTGAGGTGACATAGGGCGTCACGTGGGGGCCTCTGAGCAAGCATTTCCCAGAGGCCTTCAGAAGATCAGACGGCTGCCGCCTGAGGACCACGGCTCGATTCTCAGAAACAGATCGTTTCAAGTTTAGAAATACAGGGCCTGCAGGCTTTAATCCTTTTTTAATCCTTGTCAGGAATGAAAGATGCTTTCTCCTACCACTTCCTTCAACCACCAAAGAAAAGAAAGGACCTTGATTAAAAGTGCCAGACCACATGCCAGCAGCACTTTGTACCATCCTCATAACAACCAGGGACATTATTTTAACTGTCCCCGTTTTGCTCGTGGGCACCGGGCTCAGGGAAGTGAACGTGAGCAATCACAAGCTTGTCAAGGCAGAGTTTGCACTCACACCCGTGGCGCTGACCCAGCCTCGCCCTTTGGGACCTCCACGTGGCCTCCCCTGGGCTTTGTCTCCCCTGACCTCTCAGGACCAGGACGTGTGGCTTACGGAGCAATCAGCAGCTATCTGGACCATTGTAAGAGCTGTGGACATCCTAGGAAGAAGAGTACTTGTGTGGGGTTTATGATTATAAAGCATACAGCTGTATGTGGTACCAGTAGGGGGTTCGTTCTAGGAGCCCCATGGAACCTTAGAGGAACTAGTAGTATCTACACCCAACCACGCACACCTCCTGTCTACTTTCAATCACCACTAGAGAGTTTATAACACCTCGTGCAACGTAAACGCTGTGTGAATGGTGGTTACTCCGTTGTCTAGGAGACAATGGCAGGGGAAAAGTCCGTGCGTGTTCGGTATGGCCACAACCGCCCTAGTCTAACTGCGCAGTGCACGCTGGCAGTGACATGACGC
>NW_006159461.1:517206-535359 GCF_000334495.1 Tupaia belangeri chinensis | reverse complement strand
TCTTCCCACGGCGCTGGCTGCACTGTGCGGATGTGAAACCCACGGATATGGAGGCCCCAATGGGCCTTCATTTTCAAGATTGTTTTCACGATGCTGGGGATATTTCTATATAACAATAACAATATGATCCAGTCAGCATGTCACATCCATGGACTGAGCAATGAAAAATGCAACTGAGGAAACAATTCCATTTAAATCAGCACCAAAACTATTTCGTGCTTTGTACTATCTCGTACAATGTGTAGAAAACTCTTCTGCCTTATGCGTACTGAGAATGGCAAAACATTATTGAAAGAAATTGGAACTCCCATTTTCCTGGCCTGGAAAACTTCCTATCAAGATGGTAATACTTTCCAAATTGATCTACAGAATTTACAAAAACCTTAGCAAAATCCCAGGTGTTGTTTTTGCAGAAATGCAAACTCATCCTAGAATTTGTCTGGGAAGACGAGGACCTTATTACACAGAAATCACCAGAACGATGGCCAGCCCATTTTACTGGCTAGTTGGGTGTTCACGACTGGTGACACTGTGTGGGCACGACCTGCTATGTGAGTCACATATTTTCATTATGTGAAGCACATTCTGGAGGAAATAATAAATTTAGGGCAAAACCTGTTATGACCCTATAAATGAAACGGAGTCATGCTTGCTAGGATTTTAAAATCTTATCTGGATGTAATATATACAAAAACAGTACTCTTATACCGTTCTTCTCTGTGACCATATACATACTTGCTTCATTTGGGGGGTGGTAAAGTAAGTAAAGTAATAATGCAAAAAGATGTGTGGAAGAAACCTTGTTGGGGGACTATGTGGCATTATGGTTAAGGTGCTGGACACTCCCACATGGCCGACCACAGTTCAAGTCCTAGACTTGGCGGCTTGCTTTCTCACTTTCCCTCTTTCTCTCTGTGTGTCTCTCCCTGGTCAAACTAAAAATAAATGAATAAATAAATGAAATTAAAGAAATGATTAAAAAAAAGAAACGTTGTTTTTACCACACTGAATGGATAAAGTTTGGTACTTTGGAAAAATGACTAATTGTGTCTTTTATTTATTATTTTGAGAGATTTTTAGCTATAGGGTGTGTGTGCTTGCTGGAGAGAAAGAAAGAGACAGAGAGACAGGAAAGGAGAAATCACCCCGCATGGGGAATGGCCACACCAGTCTCTTCTCCATTCTAGCTCGCATCGATTTGGACTCAGTTATTCGAACAAGCCACAGTCAAACAGTATCATGTGGTTTCTGACGAGTCTCTTCCCCCTTGGTGTTACCAGTGCAGGCCTTTTCTGTGTGCTGTGGGAGTCTCGGTGTCTTAGGCCCCACCTCTGTCTGCCTGTCATTCTCTCCCTTCATTCTTGGTCCTCCGGTCTCATCCCTAGCTCCATTTCTTTTTTATTTTTGAGAGTTTTTTTTGCCAGACAGACAGAGAGAGACAGAGAGACGGAAAGTGAGAAATCACCCCCCACAGGGGATGGCCACGCTGCAATCCCTTCTCCTCCATTCTCCTCTCGGGATCTTGGGCATGCACGCACATGCGCCCGGCGTGAGTTTAAGCTACCAGGTCCAGGACTCGAACCACGGTCGGCTACATGGGAGTTCAGCGACATAGTTTATGCAAACTGCTGGTCCCCCTAGCTCCGTTTCTTTGTCAATTATCACCTCAGTCTGGGTGTGCTTTTTTACTGTGTCTTTGGCAGGCTTTTCAGGTCACCCCTTACTTCTGGTAGTTACTTCCCAGGCTTTGGATCACAGACTTGAATAAAACCACCTACAACTTCCATTCTTGGGACCACAGTCAAGCCCGTCAGGCAGGAGAGTGGAAATGTTAGAGACTGCTGGGCTGGAATATGCAGTTCAGTCACTGCAGGCATGTGGGCGTTCTGATTCTGTCTCGATTTTAAATTGTTATATTTTGTTCATTGTGAATTTTACTAAATATGCTATAGGGCAGGGATGGTCACCAGAGAGAGAGAAAAAGAGAGGGAGAGAGAAAGAAAGCGAGAAAGCAAGCAGCCAGGTCTGGGACTCAAACTGTGGTCAGCCATATGGGAGTCCAGCACCTTAACCTCCACACCACTGCTCGCTTTCATTTTCAAAGTATTGCATCGAAATCTTATTTATATGGTTGACTGTTTTTTTCCTCTTCTTTTTCTCTTTCTCCTTTTGCCTGAGGCCAGTGGCTCACCCACTCCAGCCTCATTCCAGTCCTGTCTGGAATTATTTTAGATCGAAACCACTTTCCTGCTCCGATCTCAGGCCTTCAGCTTCATGAGCTCGCCCTTGTGCTCCTCTGTGGGAGCTCTGATGTCTGCCTAGACCGTGGTGATTGTTCAGTTTGGACTCCACGCTCTTGTTATCTTGGGCCTGACCTTGACATGTCTGGGGTAGCCTGGCTATGCTCACGGTGACCACAGGAAAGGGACGTCCTGACCTACGCGCACCTCAGCTCCCGCAGGACCACGTGGGGCTCCAGAGGAGAGGGCCCAGGAGGGACGGACTCATGAGGACCTGGCTCGTGGGAGAGCTGGGCTGACCAGGCCCGTTCGAGTCCACAGGCAGACCCTCAGACTGGGCAGCTGGGCCTCCTGGCATGGGATGAAACTGCTAGCCACAGGCGGGATTCCTCCTTCCTCAGGGAAGCCTCAGCTCCAGCCTTTCAAAGGTTGAATCAGGCTCACACAGATGGTCTAGGGCAATCTCTTTTATCTATAGTCAACTGATTTGGGACTTTTAAATTTTGGACAAATTAAAGAAAAGAAATTTTAAGGGGCCAGTCCTATGGCCCAGTGGTGAAGGAGCCAGATCCCACATGACCAAACATAGTCAAATGCTGGTCCTGGTGGCTCGTAAAACATGCCACATGTGTATACATACCCCAGATCTCGACAGGATGGAGAAATGGAAGAGAACGGATTGTGGTGTGACCACACCCCACTGCAGAGTGCTTAAAGGTTCTAGGTGTTTCTGTCATGAGAGAGAAAGAGAAGAACAGGGTTTCCCGCTGTAACTGTCCCCCAGCTTTCCCAGTCAGCTGGGATTACAGGCAGGAGTAAGCAAGCCCCTGTGTCGAGGTCTCCCAGGGAGCTAACGCTGACCTTCTGCATGACTTCTAACCTTGAAGAATGTTGTTCCAGGCCACCATGCAGGCTGGGGCTGGTTTTATACTTTTTCTTTTTTTAAAAAAGTTGCCAGAGGGCATTTGCACTCATCGAATGAGACAGAGAGAGAGAGGGAGGGCTGCAGAACACCCTCGCTGCAGCACTAGTTGGGGACTGGGGCGGTGGAGGGCAGGGGCATAGCCAAGTCCACACAGAGACCTGTGGCTGTCCCTGTGGGCTTCTGGTCAGGCCATGCCCTGCGTGGAGTTCGCTGTTAGAACTGCGGCTTGTAAAGCTCACTGTCAGTTACCAAAGCAAAAGTCCCCCAAAGCAGGGCTGTACTGAGAACAGACTCTAAGCCAGGGAAGGGGCTTACATACATTGTTTGTCAATTTTCCTTTTTGTTTTTTAGAGGTTTTTGCCTTAGGGTACGTGTACTAGCCTGAGAGAGAGGGAGACAGAGACAGAGACAGTAAGAGGGAAAGTGAGAAATCACCCCCTGGGGGGATTGCCATGCTGCTACTCTGGGGTATGTACACTTGTCAGAGAGACAGAAAGAGAAAGAGAAAGCAAGAACGTGCCCCCTTCCCCTTCATTCTCCCCTTGGGATTTTGGGAGCACACCCATGCACGCCCAGTGTATTTTATAAGCTGCTGGGTCTTGCACTGGATTTGATACAGCCACGCAACATTGCATCCTTTTTGTTTTATTGCCAGAGGGTGCATACACTTACCAGAGAGAGGGAGAGAGAGCGCCCCCACCAGTGGGGTGCGGTCACACCACAATCCATGCTCTTCCACCTCTCCATCCTGTCGGGATTTTGGGCACGCAAGCACCCATCAAGTTTTTCAAGCCTCTTGGGGCCAGGATTTGAACATTTGGCTACGTGGGATCTAGTCTCCTTAACGATTAGGCTACAGGGTCAGCCCCCAAAGCTGCATGATTTTGACAACGTCTGAAATGAAGACTGCTGAAATCCAGGGCACATGTAAGTTGGTGAAACCTGAGGAGACCTCGGGCAGAACTTGTTTTCTGCAGGAAAGGAAAGTAGCCTCCTGTCTGTGTGTGTCTGTTAGCGTGGGGAGGTGGGAGAATGGGTCAGTGAGGGAAGCCGATTGCTCTGTGATGACTCTGGACTGGCAAGGACGCCTGAGACACCGAGCGCTCACACGGGAGCAGCACGGCCCAGCCATGGTCCCGGAGTCTGAAAAGCTGTGGAATTGCTGACAGAAAACTCACTGTAACGACATGAATTCCTTTCCCACAACAGGCTTACGCTACTGGACCCAGTTACATTACCATATTTTTTTCTAAATACAGAATTATTTATTTAGTTTTATTCATTCATTCATTCTTTTTTTTTTTTTTAATTTGACTAGAGAGAGACACAGAGAGAGAGAGGGAACGTGAGAAAGCAAGCCACCAGATCCAGGATTTGAACTGTGGTCGGCCATGCGGGAGTGTCCAGCACCTTAACCACCACACCAACACCACCTGCTGGCCCCCACATTACTGGATTTTACACAGGCCATGCCCAATTTTGGCTAAACCCCAAAAGCAACTCCCATCATCTCTCACCCAAGTGCCTCCTGGGATGGTAAGATTTGGGGTCAACTCTTGTACTCAGAGTCCCATGTAAGTCTCTTCTGGAGACACCCCAATAGAGAGCATCACTCTGAGTGTGTTGATGGGGAGAGTCTGAGCAGAGGAGGCGGGGAAGACCCAAACTAAATGTGGGTAGGCACGATTCCATCCATGATGGACCAGAGAGGGCAAATACAGAAGTGATGAGTCTCTGGAGAGACAGCGAGCATAGATTTCTCCTGTTGCCTTGGACATCAAAACTCAGGGCTAGCCTGCCTTCGAACTCTGGGATTCACGCTTGGGGCTCTTCAGGTGCTTAGGCTTTTGGCCTCGGACTGGGAGTGACTACCATCAACTGTCCTGCCTCTGTGGCTTTGGGACATGAGCTGAGCCTGGCCCCGTCATTCCAGGGTCTTCAGCCTGTGGGGGTGTGCTGTGGGACCTGTCAGCTCTCAGCCACGTGAACTGATTTCATCTTCTTACTTCCTTCTGTCTCCCTAGAGAACCCTAGTAGGACCTCTCCACAGTCACCTCCTGATCCTTGTGCTGCTAAGGAGTCTCACATGGCTTGGGGACATCTAGTATTGTCACTGTGGGCTGAAAGGAAGCACTAGGGTCAGTAGATGGTGTGGAGGTCGGGGCACTGGACCCTACATGGCTAGTGAGTCCTGGACCTAGCAGCTTGAGATTCACGTGTGTGTGTGTCCCAAGTCCTGGGAGAGATGAGAGGAGAGGTGATCGCGGCATGGCCATCTTCCCTGGGAGTGATTTCTCACTTTACCCCCCTCTCTCTATCTCTCTTCTCTCTCCGGTGAGTGCACATGTCCTATAGCAAGAACTATGGGGCGGGGGGAAGGAACACCTGGAGGTCCTTTCAGAGAGAGCAGTAGCCACCAGATGCCCGTGCTGCCCCACCTGTAGCCCGACCCCTCACCTGTGCAGCCCTGCTTTCCCTTTGCAGGTGGGAGTCACCCTCAACGGCCTTCGCTGGGTGCTCCTCTTAGGGTGTTTCCAGTGTCATCGTTCAGGTGTGCGTTATGCGGACTCTCTGCTTCTCTCGTATCTGTCCTTGTACCTGCTCGTCTGCTCCTCCCCAGGTGTGAGCCGCACAGGCCCATCCTCAGCTACTGTGCCTCTCTCCAGCTCTGGCGTGGGAGAAATCGCCACTCCTCACGCTGCCAGGAATCACCTGACATGCACAGAGTACATTCTGCCTAGAGTCACTCCGCACCCTCCAGCTCCCCCTGCATCCAGAGACCTTGTCTCACTCCCCTGGGTGCTCACGTCTAGAGCAGGACACGCAGGTCCCTTTCCTGAGCACCCCGACCTTTCTCTGTCACATTCCCTCTGTGGGTGGCTGGGATCGGCATGCTAGGTCCGTGTCTCACGGCCGTGGGGTCCTCAGCTGCTCCTCTCTTGCCTCTAGCCGGGCGCCTCCTCAGTCCTTCTAGGTCCTCTGTGTTCAGTCAGACCCTCCCTTTATTTTTATTCCATAAGAGAATGAGACAGTGAAAGAGAGAGAGATTTTTTTTTTTTGAGAGGTTTTTGCTATAGGGCGCATGCACTCACCAGAAAGACAGAGAGAGACAGAGAGACAGAAAGCGAGAAATCACCCCCCAGGGGGATGGTCACGCCGCAATACCTTCTCCTCCATTCTCCTCTCGGGATCTTGGGCACACACGCATAGGCTCCTGGCATGAGTTTAAGCCACCGGGTCCGGGACTTGAACCACGGTCGGCTACGTGGGAGTCCAGAGACATAGCCATTACGCTAACTGCTGATCCTGAGAGAAATTATTTTTATTTTATTTTACTTCTTTTATTGCCAGAGGACACTTGCTCATGAGAGAGAGAGGGAGAGAAAGAGGGAGAGAGAGAGAGAGAGAGTGCAGAACACCTCCTAATGGGGTGTGGTCACACCACAATCCTTTTTCCTCCATTTCTCCAACTGGTCAGGATTTGGGGGCGCACACGCATATATGCCTGTGTGTTTACAAGTCACCAGGCCCCAAACTCGAACTGCAGTCTGCCATGTGGGCTCCAGCTCCCTGGGCACAGTGCTCAACTTTCCCGTCACGGGGCTGGCCCAGACACGCCCTCCTGTGCTAGCTTGTGTCCGCCTCGGTGTCCTACACTTGCGTGTCCTGTCGTTGGCCCTGCCTCCAGGCCGGCCCCTCCACACCCCATTGAACATGTGAACGGTACGCATTGCAGAGACCCAGCCTCACCCACCTCCCAGACTCCCCTGCACTCAGCACAGTGCGTTTCAAACACAGGCACTTGGCAAATATTTGTGTAGTGAGTGGGGAAAAGAGGCATGTGGGCAGCAGCCTCTTCTGAACCCGAGCGGCCACCCAGGTAGGACAAGATTGCCATGGCAGTCTACGAGTGCTCTTCTCCCAGAAACGAACAGATTACACTATAAATATTCTTCCTGGGTAATTAAACGGAACAAACGGTAATAATAGAGTAAAGTGCAATCGCATTTTAATAAATTCTGAATATTAAACAGGCCTTCTGGTGATAGCTCTTGAAACATTTTCATTACTCATTTTAGAAAACCATAGTTTCTAGCGACTCAGAAACAAAAGGCCCAGACCTTTGAGTTTGGTTAAAGTTCTGACGACAGAGCCTGAAAAGTGTATCCTTGGTACTAAGGAGTCAAGCAGTCACGCTTTTTATTTAAATTTCTTTCTCTTTCTTTCTTTGTTTCTTTTCTTTTCTTTTTCTTTCTTTCTTTCTTGCTTTCTTTCTTTCTTTCTTGCTTTCTTTCTTTCTTTCTTGCTTTCTTTCTTTCTTTCTTGCTTTCTTTCTTTCTTTCTTGCTTTCTTTCTTTCTTTCTTGCTTTCTTTCTTTCTTTCTTGCTTTCTTTCTTTCTTTCTTGCTTTCTTTCTTTCTTTCTTGCTTTCTTTCTTTCTTTCTTGCTTTCTTTCTTTCTTTCTTGCTTTCTTTCTTTCTTTCTTGCTTTCTTTCTTTCTTTCTTGCTTTCTTTCTTTCTTTCTTTCTTTCTTTTCTGCCAGAGGGTCTCTTTCTTTCTTTCTTTCTTTCTGCCAGAGGGTGTGTGTGCTCAGCAGAGAGCGGGATAAAGTCCCTTCCTACAGGTATGGTCACTCCTGAATCCTCCTTCACCCCTTTCTCTGTCCCATCAGGATTTGGGGCATACACGCACATGTGTATGTTCTCAAGTGGCAAGGGGCCAGACTTGAACTGTGAGCGACCATGTGGGATCCAGATCTCTCAACCACTGAACTAGGTGGCCAGCCCGGTTACGATTAAGTACCAGATGTGATCACGTCTGGTGTTCGATTCTACCCTATGCCCTGTGCTGTAATTGTGCTGTTACTGACTCCTGGACCAAAGGCAGAGGGCTTTACTGCCCAAGCACAGGTGGCATGTCCACATGGGCTCCTTTGCCCTCTAAGTTCCGAGGGGATGCTTACACATGTGGTCAATTGTTACAGGAGAGAAATACTGACTCGGGGACTCTCCGAAATGCCTTGTCTTTGACCTAGAGAGAGGCATTACCCATCTCTCAAGATCCTTTGCTACAAACCCAACCCAGAGAAATAGCTCTGGTGATGAGCATCCGGGTCTTGCATTCCCAACAAACCCAGCAAGAACCTCGCAGGGCCCCTGAGAGCCATGGTGGATTGCCTCTCCCAACATATCTTATTTATTTACTTTTTATTTTCCTTTAATTTGCCAGAGAGTACATGTACTCACTGGAGAGAGACAGAGAAAGAGAAAGGAGAGAGAGAAAGGAAAAGTGAGAGAGTGTCCCTCCATGAGGAGTGGTCATGCCTCAATCCCTTCTCTGCTTCTCCTTTCAGGGTCTTGGGCACCCATGCACATATGCCCAGTATGTTTTTCAAGCTGCTGGATCCAGGAATCGAACTGCTCAGTTGGCCATGTGGGATCCAGTGACCTTAACTACCACACCATTGGCTGGCCCTTTATTTATTTACTTTTAAAGTTTGTTGATTTATTCCATAAGAGAGAGAGAGAGAGATGCTCAGCAGGGTTCCTGCACCGTTATTCATCTTGTCTTGGCCAGCTCATTTCACAGGCATGTGGCAGGCCCAGGGAGGTTCCAGAATGCAAACCCAGAGCCTTTCCCACTTGGTTCAAGTTGTATTACAACTGTGCCACCAACTGGCCCCTATCCTAACACACAGATAAGAACTGATATTGGGCCAGCCCTGTGGCCTGCCCCTGTACAGTTGTTCTTAAAGCTCGTGACGAGCAGATGGCATAATGGTTACATTGCTGGGCTTCCACGGGGCCAACTGCAGTTTGGATAGTAATGTGAGCATTCCCTGGGGAAGATGCTTTCATGATGTTCCTGGGGGTCGCTGGGAGCTCTACTTCAGATCCCACTTCTGATGCCAAAACTGTTCAAAGAAAAACTTTTAGACAAATTTAATTTAGCAAAGTTTAATTGAGCAAATATCAGTCATGAATCAGGCAGCCTCCAGAATGGCTTCCAAGGAACTCTCTGGGTCATATTTTTAAATCCATTCTGCAAACCTCTTCCTAAGTGATGTTATCTATACTATTTCCATTGAAAGTAATTGTTGATACGTTAGCTTGAGAGACATGCCAGGTGTATGTGCACATGCCCACATGCTAAAAGGTTGGAGAGGTGGAGGAGAAAGGAGTGTAATGTGAGCATTCCCTGGGGGAGATGCTCTCACCTTTCTCTCTTTCTTTGCCTCTCTTTGGTGAGTACATGCACCCTCCTGGCAATCAAAGGATAAATAAGAATTGATATTCAGAGTAATGAGAATACTATCCATAGCTTTCTGAATTCAGGATGTGGACTATTAGTTTTGGTTGTTGAATGTCCTTTGTGCAAAAAGAAACTTGGTGGTCAGAAAAATTAATACTTACTAGTAATCATTATCACAGAGTGGGAGGAAAGGAAAGATACAAACTAAAACTTGGTGATTTTCCTCAACATCAATGATTTCCATCAGCACATTGTGGTGAGCAAGCACAGTTCTCTTACTTTAGGACAAGTCTTGAGAACTCTGGGAAAATCCTTTTCTGGCCCAGCCACAGTGGTCTGCTCTTAAGACATGGAGTTGTACAATCTGGGAAGCTCTGGTTCTATTCCCGGTCCAGTTTCAAGGCTGGGCACCGCAGTGTGTCCCTCTAAGTACAGCATCAATGATTTCCATCAGCACATTGTGGTGAGCAAGCACAGTTCTCTTACTTTAGGACAAGTCTTGAGAACTCTGGGAAAATCCTTTTCTGGCCCAGCCACAGTGGTCTGCTCTTAAGACCTGGCGTTGTACAATCTGGGACCATGTGGGAAGCTCTGGTTCCATTCCTGGTCCAGTTTCAAGGCTGGGCACCACAGTATGTCCCTGTAAGTACAGTGACTTGGGAAGCTGAGGAGGAGGACCATGAGCTCGAGACTGGCCCAGGCAACATAGCTAGACTCTGTCTGAGAAAGGGACAGGTGTCCTGGCTTGCTCCTGTAGTCCCAGCTGGGAGGTGAGGCAGGAAAACATAGTGAGATTCCATTAAAAAGTAGGAAAAAGAAAAAGACAAGTTGTTTTTTTTAAAAACAAAACAAAAACAAACCTTTTCAGGGACCAGCAGTTGACTTAATGGCTCCCATGCAAGAAAAAGGACCAAGATAGTAGAAACAAAATTCTGCGCAAGCTTTTCAAAGCCAAGCCTCGTACTCACCACAGTAATAGCTGCTTACTGCCAGTTGCTGTCTGACTCAGCCAGACAGCTCGATCCAATCCAGTTAATTATTGGATCCAATCTGACTGGGCTCAGTCCAATTTTTGGTGCGTCTCTGAAGCTAGTTCAGACTAAAACTTGCTCAAACAAACTCAGAGATATCTAAACGCAGTTGCCTGGATCTCAGAATCTGGGAGAACTCACCCAGGATCCCCAGTTGCTGTGAGAGCAACGGACACGAAAGGTCGGGATGGGTACCTCACTTGGTCACTCGTTCCTGGGGGTCGCTGGGAGCTCTACTTCAGATCCCACTTCTGATGCCAAAACTGTTCAAAGAAAAACTTGTAGACACATTTAATTTAGCAAAGTTTATAGAGCAAACATCAGTCATGAATCAGGCAGCCAGGCCCCAGAATGCCTTCCGAGGACCTCCCTGCGTCATATTTTTAAATCCACTTTGCAAACCTCTTCCTAACTGATGTATCTATACTATTTCCATTTAAAATAATTATTGATATGTTAGAACTTCAGAATGCTATTTAATTTATGTGGATTTGTTGTCTTCTTGTTCTTTTTATCCCTGCCTTTTTTTTGTGTGTGTATGATTTACATGAATTTTTTTTTTTTAAGGATTTTTTGCCATAGAACATGTGAACTCTATGGAGAAAGAGACAGAGACAGAGAGAGGGAAAATGAGAAATCACCCTCTGGAGGGATGGCTACACTGCAATCCCTTTTCCTCCATCCTCCTTTAAGGATTCTGGGCATCCATACATACGCCTGCCATGCTTTTCAAGCTGCTGTGTCCAAGACTTGAACCATGGCCTGGCGTGTAGGAGTCCAATGCCTTAGCCACTCTACCACCTGCTGGTCCCTCACCTGAAACTTTTTAAGAATTCTATTTGGGGCCAGCCCCATAGCCTAGTGGTGAGGGGAGCTGGGTCCTACATAGTTGCCAGCAGTACAAATCCCAGCCTTGTGGATTGAAAAACATGCCAGTCACATGTGCGAACATTCCCCACATCCAGGCAGGATGGAAGGATGAAGGGCTTGTAGCATGGCCATTCCCTAGTGGGGCTCTGTCTCTGTCTCTCTGGCAAACACAAGTACCCTCTGGCAATTTTTTTAAAAAAAATTATACTTTGACTACTTACTGGGTTAGAGTGCATCTCTCTCTGTAGCTTTTTGCTGATTGTTGTACATATTGCATGTTTTAAGTTATCACGGTCTACTGATGCCATCCTTCTTCTAGTTCGAGTGAAGCTTCGAAACCGCACTTCCTATTACGCCATTTAACCACTACTATTTATTATGTAATTAAAAAAATTTCCTCTACAGGTATTTAGAAGCACATCAGACTTTGCCTCAATTGTCAAACTTAATTTAGAAAATCAAGAGGACAGTCTATTTTATTATCCACAGTCTTACAGATATTCTTTTTTCCCCCTGATATTCTTTTATTTTTTTATTTATTTATTTTTTCCCTACTTACAAGCTTTCTCTAGCCTTTTCTTAGGGTAAGTCTCCTGGAAACAAATTCATTCAATTTTTCTTCATCTGAGAATGCCTTAATTTCCTCTTCATTCTCAAAGAATACTTTCAGAGGACATAAGACTCTGGTTCTTTCCTGTCAGTACTGGAAAAATGTTATTCCACCCAGTGTCCGTGGTCTCTGATGAGACACGTGCTGTTATTAGCATAGTTTTCCCCTGCAGGCAAGGTGTTCACTTTCTCTTACTGACTTCACAGTGTGTTCTTTGTATTTAATTTCAATATGAAGATTCTCAGCGTGGGGCTTTGTTTTGTTTTGTTTTTCTGTTTATTCTCTTTTCTTTTTTATTCATTTGACCTCTTAATTTTGTACTGTATGTCTTTTGTCAAATTTTGGAAGTTTTTAGCCATTTTTTTTAGTACATGTACAGTTCTGTTGTCTTTATCTTCTCCTTTTGGGACCCCAATGATAAGTAATGTTTGATTTCTTTTTTTTTTTTTTTGGCTACAGTGCAACAGATCCTTGAAGTTCTCACCCTCCCCTGATAGATTTTGTCTTTATTATTCAGACCAAGTCATTTAGATAATTTATTTTCCGGGTCACTGAACTTTTCTTTGTTTCTTTCATTCTTCTGCTGAGCTCATCCACTAGTTTTTAATATCAATTACTATGCTTTTCAATTCTAAAATTTTCATTTGACTCTTTTAATTTATTTGTTTTTTGTTGTTCAGCCTTTCTATTTTTTTCCCCATTTATTTCGAGCTCTGTGAAGCATTTTTTTATCATGGCTGCTTTAACATTTTTGTCAGTTAATTCTAACTTCTCTATGATTGCAGTGCTAACATCTCCTGATTGTCACTCTCTTCATTCAGTTGAGACTTCTTTGGTTCTTGGTATGATGAGTGTTTTTCCTTTCTTATTGAAGTCTAGACATGTTGCTTATTATGCTCCAAGATTCTGGATTTTATTTAAACCTCATATTGAAAGCAGCTTCCTTGACTACTACAGTTTTTGTCAAGGGGGCACCACCTTGTAACTGCAAGTGGAGGAGGAGTCCAGGTTCCCCACAGAGCCTCCGTGGAATGCCTGAAGAGGGTCATCATGATTCAGGGAGAGAGCTGATCGTTCTGACTTCCCACTACATCTTCTCTGGTGTCTCCATGCCTTGGAGGGTAGCACTGCATTTTCCTTGGTCCCCCATGGTGTCCACTGACACCATGATGGGGGTGGCTTCATTGCCACTGTGCAGTGCTACAAGCCTTAGGTCCCCACTGGGCCTCTTCTGATACTGCCCCAAGGGGAGTGGGCAGGTAGCTCAGGGTGTGAAGGCCCTGGCTCCCTGCCCTGTCTTCTTTGTGTGGGTTAGGGCACATTATTATGGTCTAGTGAGAATGAAGGTCTAGGCTACCACACCACCCTTGCTGGTGGGGACAGGTGGTACTACCAATTTTCCTTCTATTGTTTGGCTATAGTAGAGTTGTTATGCTTTAAAGTTTTTCAATCCCTTCTGATCATTTTACTACAGAAAGCAGATTTTTTTTTCTGTCTGCATTGACATTTTTGGGTTACCATCTTCTCTGACATGTAATCTTAGAGAGATGACAGAAAAGAAAATGCTGGAAAGTCACCCTCCTGTTGTTCCTCAGGCCCTAGGCCTCCCATCAGTCTGCTTTCTTCTCTCTTTCAGTCTCCTAGCATTTTTTTAACATTATATCCAAGGTTTTTAGTTACATTTAGAGGAGGAAATAGGGAGAAAGTACATCAATTTTATCTTCTTCTTTTTTTAAAATTTTTTTTGGAGAGGTTTTTGCTATAGGGTGCATGCATGCACCAGAAAGACAGAGACAGAGATAGAAAGCAAGAAATCACCCCCCGGGGGGATGGCCACACCACAATCCCTTCTCCATTCTCCTCTCGGGATCTTGGGCACGCATGCACATGCGCCCGGTGTGAGTTTAAGCCACCGGGTCTGGGACTCGAACCGTGGTCGACTACATGAGAGTCCAGCTATGTAGCCATTATGCCATCTGCTGGTCCCACATCTATTTTATCTTCTAAGCTAAATTTTCTGACAAATAAAGTAGTTGTCATGGAGACCAGAACGTCTGGCCTGCGCTAGCACCGACACCTTACTCTTCCTGCGGTCCATCTTTTGATGTGGGAAGACAGTCACAATCAGGAGGTTGTTGATTAAGTTTAGATTAATCAGAGCAGATTATTAGAACAACAGGCAACGTGGAAAGGCCCCAGGGAAGGCAGCCATTCACCCCATCTCTGACAGAGGCCTGGCTGCTTGCTGCCTTCTCATCCTTACTCTGAGCCCATCAAGCAATTATTTCTGTGACAGATACAAGTACGGACCACGGCCATGCTGGCCAGCTTTGAGTCCCGGCTCTGTGGTTGATAAACTCTGTGGTCCTGGGCATGTCCCTGAGCATGTCTGCTCCCTCCTCTGTAAAATAAACATAACTAAGTACCTGCTTGGTAGGTTGCTTTGGAAGCAGCATAGTTAGAACATGCAAAGTGTTCAGGAAATCCTCCGGCCTATGCCAAGCATCCAGCAAACGTTAACTCTCCCAGTGCTTACCTGGCTTCCTGAAAGACATTATTGCTTGTAAAATATGTTAATAGAGTCACATGATGGTCAAGTCTGTTAGACTTCAGTTCCTTCAGGCTTTTTTCCCCTCTCCTCTGATTAACTTCTGTTGTGGTCATGCCTGAGGACTCAGAAAGCTGTCTAACTTCCAGCAAGGCAAGTCCTTACATGGAGGCGGCTGGGAAACTCCATGCCGTGCACTCCTGATAAGAGCTTGGACAACTACCCAGAGCCAGACAGCATTTCGGGTGGAGAGCCCCAGAGGAGCCTGTGGGCGGCGTGAGAGCCGGCTGAGCCAGTGTTGACCTGCAGCTCTGAATGAGCCAGGGAGTGTGAGGATAGTTGAAAGGCTGTTGTCAAACAGGAAGGGCCTGGTCATCACAAGTCTTGAATTTGAGGTTAGGAAATTTGGGTTTTGGTTTATTCACAATTGGAAAACACGAGGTAATTTTTCTTTTTTCTGGTGCAGGAATTCTTAATCTTTTCTTATGTCATCGGGCTCTTTGGCAATGTGACAAGGTTCATGGATCCCTTCTGAGAAGAATGTTTCAAAGTTTATTATTATCATTATTATTATTTTTACAAATTTTGTGTTCAAGATAGAGAGCATACATACAAAAAAGAGAGAGAAAGAGAAGATCCTTGATGAGTTCTCATCCCGCTGTGACTTCTTTTTCTCAGCCCTCTAACTCGTGAGGGTCCTGGGCAATAGTGTACCCAACATGTTTCAGATCAACCAGGCTGGGGATCTGATCCCACAGTCTGCCATGTGGCCCCCAGCACTGCGGTGCGGCACGCTGCAGACTGCACTGCCAAGGCTGGGTGCTTGCTAAGTATCCATACTCATCTAAAGTGGAGAGAGGCGATTTATCTGCTCTCGGGGTTCCTACTGGGTTTGTCAAGAATGACAGAATAAGGTTCAAAATGTACAAAATGAAATACATAGAATTATAAAGGAAATAAATAATAATGAAATATAGTTTCAAGCAAAAAAATTTAAGTGTGCCATAAAGCAGCATATGTGCTTTTTTATAACAATAAATAAAATCTATTAGTTACTATCATTTCAATTAAATAGTCTTTGTTTCTTATTGTCAGAGTGTTCTTGTGCTCACCAGAGATAGAAAGCACCCCTCAATGGGGTGTGGTTATGCTAGGCTCCTTTTACTTTCTTTCTTTTTTTTTTTTTTAGAGGTTTTCACTATAGGGCACGTGCGCTCGCTGGAAAGACAGAGAAAGACAAAGAGACAAAAAGCGAGAAATCACCCTCCAGGGAGGATGGCCATGCTGTAATCCCTTCTCCTCCATTCTCCTCTGGGATCTTGGGCACGCACGCACATGCGCCCGGCGCCACCGGGTCAGGAACCGTGGTTGACTATGCAGGAGTTCAGCCACTAGTCATTACATCAACTGCTGTTCCCTTTCTTCCATTTCTTCAACCTATCAGGAGGTGGAGTGCACACAGACGCACACAAACATGAACACCGTGTGTTTTTCAAGCTGCTAGGGCTGGAATTCAGGCCGTGGTGGGCCATGTGGGATCCACTCCTGATGCACTGCACCTAAGCACTGTGCTTCAGGGTCGGTCCTCAGTGAAATATTAAATTCAATCAACTATTATCATTTCAACATATTGAGCTAGGGATGTCAACTTACTGTGACACACTATATAGACATGATTTTGAGAGATGTATAACAATTAATGATACGAAAATACTGATGATTTCTGTAGGCAGTAAAGCTAAAGGCACTGATAACACTATCGGGATTTGTTGCCTACATTCATGACTGAATGCAATGCTGCATTTCAGTTACGGTCGGTGAAAACGAACTTTCTTTTTTATTTTCTTGTCTAAGCTTAACTGAAGTTCTTGCAGTTCTGTGGCCTCAGGTTAACAATTCTGGCCTGGGGGCTGGCAGATGGCATGGCAGTTGAGGCACTGGACTCCCACATGGGCAAATGTGGTTCGAGTCCTAGAACTGGTGGCTTGCTCTCTCTCTCTCTCTCTCTGTCTCTCTTTGGCCAAATTGAAGAAGAAGAAATGATTAAAAAACAACAACAACTCTGGTCTATAGGTGCCTTGTTCTGACCAGTTACAGCTGACATTTGGCTAAGGCAGCTGCACTGGGTCCACTCACTCAGCCGTCCCCGAGCTGCTACACTACCTCGCAAACTGAAGAACTGAGAAACATGAACACCAAGTGACTATGTTGCTACTATGGCCAAATTGAAGAAGAAGAAATGATTAAAAAACAACAACAACTCTGGTCTATAGGTGCCTTGTTCTGACCAGTTACAGCTGACATTTGGCTAAGGCAGCTGCACTGGGTCCACTCACTCAGCCGTCCCCGAGCTGCTACACTACCTCGCAAACTGAAGAACTGAGAAACATGAACACCAAGTGACTATGTTGCTACTATATCTTCTGATTTAGATGCAAGCAGGCTATTGGCATAACTAACTAACAAATACATGTGAAATTCAATGTGTCATTTTTTGATAATTTTATTAGGCATCCATTTCTTTAATTTGGGTGGTGGTGGTTAGCGGGTGCGTGTGCAGGCCAGAGAGGGAGACAAACACACAGAGGGAGAGAGAGGAGGCAGTAACCTCTGTGGAGTACGGTCATGTCACAATCCCTTCTTCTCCACCTCTTCCTCCTTTTCTTCCTCCTTTTAGGATTTCGGGCATGCACCTGGCATGGTTTTCAAGTTGCTGGATCTGGGACTTCAACCATGCAGAGGGCCATGTGGGATCTGTTCGATTTAACACCAGGCCATGGAGCTGGCCCCATTTCTTTATTTTAAACATATCAAATTAAAAAAGAAGAACAATGGAATAAAACCACATTACTCAAAAAGCAGCACTAAAGCATAAATCTGTTTCTACAAGAACAAAAACAAAGTCATCAGTAATTATCTGTTAATGCCATACTTGGCACTCAGACGAGAGGGGAAAAGGTAGCTTCTGAACAGAGACTGGCAAATAAATTACTGAGTGTGTCACAGTAAGTTGACATCCCTAGCTGTTGCCTGGACACCAGGATTCTAAATTGATGGTGACCATCCTTGGGTGACTCAGAAAACTTAAATAAAAGGCAGAATCAAGTAAATTTGGGCAATTTGAGGTTACATCTTCTCCGATGAGATTGTTTACTTGTTTATTTAAGACATCAATTCTCTGTCTCTATCTCCTTTTTCCATGGCACTAACTCCCAGGTAAACCAACAAGAGCTAAATGTACAGAAAGAACTGAATAAGGGTGGCAAAGTTACTGAGAAGCCAGGAGACAAAGTCATCTAACATAGCAGTTCCCAACCTTTTTGATACCAGGGACAAGATTCTTGGAAGAAAATGGAATGGTGTGTGTGTGTGTGTGAGGGGGATGATTTCTGAGAATGCACAACCTCGATCCCTCTCCTGGGCAGTTCACGACAGGGTTCCCACTCCTATGAGAATCTAATGCTCTGCTGATGGAACAGATGGGGGCCTGCTGGTGGCCATGCAAGGGGTGACAGACTGAGAATGAGAGAGGGAAAAGGGAAGAGTGCCCTTCTAGGGGAATGGGCAGGCTTCAATTCCTTCTCATTTCTCCCTCCCTTCAGAATTTTGAGAGCACACGTGCATGCATACACAGACACATACACACACACACACACACACACACACACACACACACAC
>NW_006159461.1:512923-516341 GCF_000334495.1 Tupaia belangeri chinensis | reverse complement strand
CTTTCTTTCTTTTTTTTTTTTTTAGAGGTTTTCACTATAGGGCACGTGCGCTCGCTGGAAAGACAGAGAAAGACAAAGAGACAAAAAGCGAGAAATCACCCTCCAGGGAGGATGGCCATGCTGTAATCCCTTCTCCTCCATTCTCCTCTGGGATCTTGGGCACGCACACACATGCGCCCGGCGCCACTGGGTCAGGAACCGTGGTTGACTATGCGGGAGTTCAGCCACGTAGTCATTACATCAACTGCTGTTCCCTTTCTTCCATTTCTTCAACCTATCAGGATTTGGAGTGCACACAGACGCACACAAACATGAACACCGTGTGTTTTTCAAGCTGCTAGGGCTGGAATTCAGGCCGTGGTGGGCCATGTGGGATCCACTCCTGATGCACTGCACCTAAGCACTGTGCTTCAGGGTCGGTCCTCAGTGAAATATTAAATTCAATCAACTATTATCATTTCAACATATTGAGCTAGGGATGTCAACTTACTGTGACACACTATATAGACATGATTTTGAGAGATGTATAACAATTAATGATACGAAAATACTGATGATTTCTGTAGGCAGTAAAGCTAAAGGCACTGATAACACTATCGGGATTTGTTGCCTACATTCATGACTGAATGCAATGCTGCATTTCAGTTACGGTCGGTGAAAACGAACTTTCTTTTTTATTTTCTTGTCTAAGCTTAACTGAAGTTCTTGCAGTTCTGTGGCCTCAGGTTAACAATTCTGGCCTGGGGGCTGGCAGATGGCATGGCAGTTGAGGCACTGGACTCCCACATGGGCAAATGTGGTTCGAGTCCTAGAACTGGTGGCTTGCTCTCTCTCTCTCTCTCTCTGTCTCTCTTTGGCCAAATTGAAGAAGAAGAAATGATTAAAAAACAACAACAACTCTGGTCTATAGGTGCCTTGTTCTGACCAGTTACAGCTGACATTTGGCTAAGGCAGCTGCACTGGGACCACTCACACAGCCGTCCCAGAGCTGCTACACTGCCTTGCAAACTGAAGAACTGAGAAACATGAGCACCAAGCAACTATGTTAATACTGTATCTTCTGATTTAGATGCAAGCAGGCTATTGGCATAACTAACTAACAAATACATGTGAAATTCAATGTGTCATTTTTTGATAATTTTATTAGGCATCCATTTCTTTAATTTGGGTGGTGGTGGTTAGCGGGTGCGTGTGCAGGCCAGAGAGGGAGACAAACACACAGAGGGAGAGAGAGGAGGCAGTAACCTCTGTGGAGTACGGTCATGTCACAATCCCTTCTTCTCCACCTCTTCCTCCTTTTCTTCCTCCTTTTAGGATTTCGGGCATGCACCTGGCATGGTTTTCAAGTTGCTGGATCTGGGACTTCAACCATGCAGAGGGCCATGTGGGATCTGTTCGATTTAACACCAGGCCATGGAGCTGGCCCCATTTCTTTATTTTAAACATATCAAATTAAAAAAGAAGAACAATGGAATAAAACCACATTACTCAAAAAGCAGCACTAAAGCATAAATCTGTTTCTACAAGAACAAAAACAAAGTCATCAGTAATTATCTGTTAATGCCATACTTGGCACTCAGACGAGAGGGGAAAAGGTAGCTTCTGAACAGAGACTGGCAAATAAATTACTGAGTGTGTCACATTAAGTTGACATCCCTAGCTGTTGCCTGGACACCAGGATTCTAAATTGATGGTGACCATCCTTGGGTGACTCAGAAAACTTAAATAAAAGGCAGAATCAAGTAAATTTGGGCAATTTGAGGTTACATCTTCTCCGATGAGATTGTTTACTTGTTTATTTAAGACATCAATTCTCTGTCTCTATCTCCTTTTTCCATGGCACTAACTCCCAGGTAAACCAACAAGAGCTAAATGTACAGAAAGAACTGAATAAGGGTGGCAAAGTTACTGAGAAGCCAGGAGACAAAGTCATCTAACATAGCAGTTCCCAACCTTTTTGATACCAGGGACAAGATTCTTGGAAGAAAATGGAATGGTGTGTGTGTGTGTGTGAGGGGGATGATTTCTGAGAATGCACAACCTCGATCCCTCTCCTGGGCAGTTCACGACAGGGTTCCCACTCCTATGAGAATCTAATGCTCTGCTGATGGAACAGATGGGGGCCTGCTGGTGGCCATGCAAGGGGTGACAGACTGAGAATGAGAGAGGGAAAAGGGAAGAGTGCCCTTCTAGGGGAATGGGCAGGCTTCAATTCCTTCTCATTTCTCCCTCCCTTCAGAATTTTGAGAGCACACGTGCATGCATACACAGACACATACACACACACACACACACACACACACACACACACGGCATGTTTCCCAAGCCATCAGGTCTGGGACTTGAACCACAGGGCTGGCCATGTGGAATCTAGCCCCCAACCACAATGCTACAGGCTGGTCTTCTGTTTTCTGTAATTTGTGAAGCTGACTATAGCACTCAGACAAGAGTGAATAAGAAAATTGACAAATATTTAATTATTTTTCCTGGAAAATTTACTTCCAAAGAGACATAAGATAGGGCTTATAGATTATGAATATAGAATATTTTTAAATTACACACATAGTAACTACAAGTTTGGGACTCTTTATATTGTTTTATTGTCAGGTAAAACATTTACTATCCTGAAGTCATGACTAGAGATTATTGAAGAAAAGGAATTATTCAAAGCCTAGATAAATGCTTTATTTCTCCAAGAGCTGCCAAATTACTCTTTAGAATGTCCCAATGTATACTTCTTTCATAGGTTCACGTGGGCTTTCTCCATTTCTTCACATTATTACCAATACTTGATTTTAGCTGAATTTCTAATTTTTACCAATCTGCTAGATAGAATTGCATTGTTGTTTTAGTTTTTTTCCTGTTATTAACAGCACAGTTGAAGCTATCCTGGTTTCCCCTTCATCTTTTATCCTTCGTTGATATTTCTATTGCATTTAAAAATATTTTTCTATTTGATTTGCAGGCATTTTATTTATGTGTCTATTTATAAGAGGTTTTCAACAAGGTCATAAAAAATGTGTATTACAAAAAAGACTATGGGTAGATTTCAATTTTTTTTGCACCAAAATAAAACTCATACTATAATTTCACTTTTCCATAAACTTTTGAAGACACCTTATATTTATTTTCTTATTAAAAATAACTATATATAAATATTTGTAATTTTTTAGTGTAATTCTTTTGAACATCTTTTAGTGCTTATCATTAAAATAGTTTTTAAAACTGATTTCACTCTTAATATCATCAAAATAACTATAGATATATTTATGTCTCTGATAGTCATATTTTTTTTTTTTGGAGAGATTTTCACTGTAGGGCGCGTGCGCTTGCCAGACAGACAGAGAGAGACATAGAGACAGAAAGCGAGAAATCACCCCCCCAGGGGGGATGGTCACGCCGCAATCCCTTCTCCTCC
>NW_006159461.1:506179-512806 GCF_000334495.1 Tupaia belangeri chinensis | reverse complement strand
ACACACACACACACACACACACACACACACACACACGGCATGTTTCCCAAGCCATCAGGTCTGGGACTTGAACCACAGGGCTGGCCATGTGGAATCTAGCCCCCAACCACAATGCTACAGGCTGGTCTTCTGTTTTCTGTAATTTGTGAAGCTGACTATAGCACTCAGACAAGAGTGAATAAGAAAATTGACAAATATTTAATTATTTTTCCTGGAAAATTTACTTCCAAAGAGACATAAGATAGGGCTTATAGATTATGAATATAGAATATTTTTAAATTACACACATAGTAACTACAAGTTTGGGACTCTTTATATTGTTTTATTGTCAGGTAAAACATTTACTATCCTGAAGTCATGACTAGAGATTATTGAAGAAAAGGAATTATTCAAAGCCTAGATAAATGCTTTATTTCTCCAAGAGCTGCCAAATTACTCTTTAGAATGTCCCAATGTATACTTCTTTCATAGGTTCACGTGGGCTTTCTCCATTTCTTCACATTATTACCAATACTTGATTTTAGCTGAATTTCTAATTTTTACCAATCTGCTAGATAGAATTGCATTGTTGTTTTAGTTTTTTTCCTGTTATTAACAGCACAGTTGAAGCTATCCTGGTTTCCCCTTCATCTTTTATCCTTCGTTGATATTTCTATTGCATTTAAAAATATTTTTCTATTTGATTTGCAGGCATTTTATTTATGTGTCTATTTATAAGAGGTTTTCAACAAGGTCATAAAAAATGTGTATTACAAAAAAGACTATGGGTAGATTTCAATTTTTTTTGCACCAAAATAAAACTCATACTATAATTTCACTTTTCCATAAACTTTTGAAGACACCTTATATTTATTTTCTTATTAAAAATAACTATATATAAATATTTGTAATTTTTTAGTGTAATTCTTTTGAACATCTTTTAGTGCTTATCATTAAAATAGTTTTTAAAACTGATTTCACTCTTAATATCATCAAAATAACTATAGATATATTTATGTCTCTGATAGTCATATTTTTTTTTTTTGGAGAGATTTTCACTGTAGGGCGCGTGCGCTTGCCAGACAGACAGAGAGAGACATAGAGACAGAAAGCGAGAAATCACCCCCCCAGGGGGGATGGTCACGCCGCAATCCCTTCTCCTCCATTCTCCTCTCAGGATCTTGGGCACGCACGCACACGCGCCCGGTGTGAGTTTTAAGCCACCGGGTCCGGGACGTGAACCACGGTCGACTACGTGGGAGTCCAGCGACATAGCCATTACGCTAACTGCTGGTTCCCTGATAGTCATATTTTTAAAGAAACATTGTTTTTTAAAAATGACAAAATGTTTGAAAATTTTAATTAGAGAACACAAATGAACATTATTTGCAATATCTTCCATCTCTAAAACTCTTTCCAGATGTACAACATAGTTAATAAAAAGGAAATATATAGTTTAAACTCATTATTTACATAAAGTAAAGATGCCAGGATCCAAAGCTAGCTCTTATTCTCCCTAAAATTCTACCCCAGGTAGGTCGGAGTCTTAATTTTGTTACCATTGTTTGTTTTGTTATAGGGCATGTGAATCTGCCAGAGAGAGAAAAAGAGAATGAGAAATCACTCCCAGAGGGAATGGCCAGGCCACTGTCCCTTCTCCTCCATTCTCCTTTCAGTATTTTGGGCACACACACACATATGTGCCCGGGATGTTTTTTAAGCTACTGTGTCTGGGCCTCAAACCACAGTCAGCCGTGTGGGATCCAGCACCTTAACCACCGCACCACCTGCAGACTCTCTACATGCTTGGTTTTGTCATCTACAAATAGAGTTAGTATTGCTTTCTTCCTTACAGTCTGAATGCCTTCCATTTTGCATTTTTTCCTCATTGTCACCGCTACAATCTCCAGCGCAATGCGGAGTAGGCGTGGCAACAGTGGCATCGGTATCTTGTTCCTTCCCTGAGCAGGGGAGTGCTTGGTCTTTCACGCTCCCGCACGGTGTTTGCTGTCAGCCTTTTGCACGTGGCTTTATGAGACTGAGGAAGCTTCATGGTGTTGCTATTTTGTCGAATGCGTTTTATCATTAATTGATGTTGGGTTTGGTCTCTATTTAGATGAGCACGTGTTTTTTGCTCTTTGCGCTCTAGATATGGTATATCACATTAATTGAATTTGAGGTATTATACCATCTTTGTATTCCTGAGAATTTACAGTTAGTGCTATTAATTTTAATAATCTGTCGTTGTGTCTATGATTTTTTTGTTTGTCTCATTTCTTTCTTTCTTTCTTTTTTTTTCCTTTAGGTTTCTGCCATAGGATGCATGCACTCACCAGAGAGAGACAGAGAGATAGAAAGTGAGAAATCACTCTCCCCCCACCCCCAAGGAGAAAGACAATCTTCAATCCCTTCTTCATTCTCCCCTCAGGATTTTGGGTACACACTTACACATGCCCTTCCTGAGATTCAAGCCACCGCGTCTGCGACTCAAACCACAGTCGAGCACATGAGAGATCAGTGCCTCAGTCACCATCCCACCTACTGCACCACCACCCCTTTTTATTTGCTTTAGAGTGTGTATAGTCTCCAGAGAGAGACAGAGAGAGAAAACGAGGAATCATCCCCTTGGGGAATAGCCATGCCGTAGTCTCTTCTCTTTCAATCTCCTCTTGGGATTTTTGGGAACGTAAGCATACACACACGCCTGGTGTGATTGTCGAGCCACCTGGTCTAGGACGCAACTGTGCAGGCGGCCATGTGGGACTCAGTGCCTTAACCTCCATGCCACCTGCTGGCTCTCTCATTTCTTTTTTTAATTTTTCTATTCCCACTCTTGTTTTTATTAAGTAAATTATTTCTAGTAGAGCATTTTAAATATATATTTGTTGTTGTTGTTTTCATAGTGAGTGATTTAAGGCTTACCATATGCATCTAACTTTTAAGAATCTATTTCAGCATATTAAATTCCAGTGATCTATTGTATATGAAATGCCACTTCTCTATAGCTTTGTTTCCTATTTCCACCTTTTGCACCATTATCGATAAAAATATTAAATGTATATGCCACCTGCTGACCCCTGAGTAAGTATATATTTTTAAAGGTTGCTATGTTACCCTTTTTACCTACCTACCACTTATGGTGTTCCTGTTATTCTTTGGCTTTGAGCTTTCATCTGGTGCCATTTCTCTTACACCTGCCTATTATTTTTCTGTTATCACAAATAACATTGCTATATTTTATATGCCCAACAGAATAATTATGTAAGTATTGCTTATACAAGTGATTTTGAAAATCAGATAAGAGAGTAAATAGACATTGATGTAGTCTTGTATAATTAAATCTTTACCTTTACCATTGCTCTTTGCTCTGTATATATTTAATTTGAATTTCTGTGTGGGTCACTCACTGTTACCTTCAAGAAGTTTCTTTTGTATTTCTTATAAGATGGTTCTCCTAACAGCAGCTTCTTAATTTTTTATTTATATGGAAATGTCTTTACTTAGCCTTTGTTTTTGAACCTTAGTTTTGCTGGGTATGATTTTTTGTAATATTTTTCTTCAACATTTTTAACATCAGCCCCCTGCTTCAGTCTCTTTGTTTCTTTCTTTCTGTTTTTTTTTTTTTTCTTTAATTGCCAAAGGGCACATGTGCTTGCCAGAGAGAAACAGGGTGAGAGAAGGAGAAAGCTTTCCCCAGCGACCTATGATCATACTAGTATCCCTTTTCCTTCATTTTTACCCTCCCATTGAGATTTGGGGCATGCACGCACATGTGCCCAGCGTGTTTTGTAAGTGCTAGGACCAGGATTCTAACCATAATTGGCCATGTGAGATCTGGCTCCTCTTATCACTAGGCTATGGGGACAGCTTTGATTAATCCTTTATTGGATTTGCCTTTGACAGCTGTCTTTTGTTAGTCTGTTGACTGTGTAATGACATTCATTGAGCAGAAATAGTAATTTTAATTTTTTGGAGAGGTTTTTGCTACAGGGTGCATGCACTCGCCAGAAAGAAAGAGAGAGACAGAAAGCGAGAAGTCACCCCCCAGTGGGATGGCCATGCCACAATCCCTTCTCCTCCATTCTCCTCTCGGGATCTTGGTCACGCATGCACACGTGCCTGGCATGAGTTTAAGCCACCAGGTCCGGGACTCGAACTGCAGTTGACTACATGGGAGTCCAGCAACATAGCCATCATGCCAACTGCTGGTCCCAGTAATTTAAATTTAATTTAGTTAGTTAATGTACCTAAATCCAGTAATTTTCCCCTTTAAGACCTGCATTTGGGGACTCTTATCTTAAAAATCATCTCTACTCTCTGATCATAAACATATTCTCCTATAGTTTTCTTCTAGTGTTCTTATAATTTTATCTTTCGCAAACGGCCTTTTATCCATTTAGACTTTATTTTTGTATATGAGGTAAAATAGATCCAATTTTATTTTTCTCTCAATATTGAGCCTGTGTTTTTCAAACTATCTTCTAGACATTCCCTATTTTCCCACTGATTTAGGAAGCCACATTTAGCATATGCAAAGTTCCTGTAACACATAGTCTATTTCTGGGTACTCTCTTGTTGAATGAGCTTATTTTTATGCCATTGCTACAGGGTGTGTAGCACAGTCTTTATTACCTGGCCTTTGAAGTATGTTTTAATATCTAGGTGGGCAAACACCCTCTTTGTTCTTTGCTTTCACTTTCACAATTCTCTTAAATCTGGGTGTGTCCTGGAGTATTCAGGGAAGCTATGCTCTAAACTCCATATTCTAGCCTCCAAAAATAGACAAAAAGACATTTTAAAGCTGAGGTGTGTTCTGGCATGTTCAGGGAAGCTTTGTGCTAAACCCCATTTTCTGGACTCCCAAAATATTCAGATAAGGCAGGGTGACCTCCATCTTCTCTCTGGCTCTGGATGTGTGTCTTTCTGTCCATCTTGTACTCTCTCTCTCTCTTTAAATTTTTATCTTAAAAAAAAATTTCAACCACTTCTTCTCACCTTGGGCCTTTTCTTTCACTTGTTAATTTCAGAAGCCATTTTCAAGCTGCTCAGGGCTGTGTGGTTTTCATTTTTTACGGGTAAAAATTTTTCCCCCCTTTCTTGGTAATATTTTTCTTTTTTCTTCTTTTTTCTAATTTTTTTTTAACCTTACTTTCCCACTAAGCTTCACTCTCCACACACTGAATCTCTTGATAGGCCTAGGTGCACGGTAGCCAAGCATCTCAATACTTTAGAGTCATTGAAATCCTCAACACTTGTTGAACCTCCTGCTTTATGGAAGAAATTTCTTTTTATAAATCTGAGCTTCTAATCTTCCTGTGAATGCTACATTGTGAAGCACGGTGGAGAACATTGTCACAGGATGACCAGAAACAATTGCAGAGGCACAAGAAACTTGAGAAATCAAGAGAATATCCACCCCCCTGCCTGAGGGAAAAGAACAATCCTTCATCATCTACACAGTAGAACTCACGGAAATGTCTGACAGAGAATTCAGAATATTCATAACGACAAAACTAAATGAGATGCAAGAGCTGAAAGATAATAAACTCCAGAAGATGCAGGAGAAAAGAGACAACCAGGAGGTGTTGAAGTTCTTCCATGATATGAAAGAGGAAATACACACCATAGAAAAGAATCAAATGGAGCCTCCCTAGACAGATTAGTTAATGCAGAAAATCGAATCTCAGATGTTGAAGGCAAAACCTCTAATCTAGAAAAAAACAACCAAAAAACTGAGAAAATAATCCCCCCCCCTCCAATGAGAATACTATACAAGAAATACTAGACAGCATTAAGCATCCAGACATCTGGATAATCAGTATCCCAGAAGGTGAGGAAACTAATAAGGGCATTGATAATCTATTCCATGAAATCTTGGAAGAAAACTTTCCAAATCTAGAGAAGCATTTAAATGTCTAGACTCAAGAAATACAAAGCATCCCTAATAGAATCAACCCAAGGCGATCTCCAAGGCACATCATAACCAGAATGCCAAATCTATAGACAAAGACCAGATACTAAAATTGGCAAGAGAGAAAAGTCAGGTTATTTACAAAGGTTATCTCATGAGGCTAACCTCATTCCTTTCATCAGAAATAATGCGAGCAAGGAAAGAATGGCAAAATATATTCAAAGTGTGGGACCAGCAGTCAGCATAATGGCTATGTCGCTGGATTCTAATGTAGTCAACCGCGGTTCACGTCCTGGACCTGGTGGCTTAAAACACACCTGGTGCGTGTGTGTGCGTGCCCAAGATCCCGAAAGGAGAAGGGAGGAGAAGGGATTGTGGCGTAGCCATCCCCCCTGGGAGATGATTTCTCGCTTTCTGTCTCTCTGTCTCTCTCTCTGTCTGTCTGGTGAGCACATGCACCCTATAGCAAAAACCTCTTGGGAACCAGCAGTTAGCGTAATGGCTATGTCGCTGGACTCCCACGTAGTCGACCGTGGTTTGCGTCCTGGACCTGGTGGCTTAAAACTCACGCCAGGAGCATGTGCATGCGTGCTCAAGATCCTGAGAGGAGAATGGAGGAGAAGGGATTGCGGCGTGACCATCCACCCTGGGGGGTGATTTCTCGCTTTCTGTCTCTCTTTCTCTGTCTGTCTGGCGAGTGCATGCACCCTATAGCGAAAACCTCTCAAAAAAAAAAC
>NW_006159461.1:504206-505995 GCF_000334495.1 Tupaia belangeri chinensis | reverse complement strand
ATATATATATATATATATATATATATATATATATATATATATATATATATATATTCTAAGTGCTAAGTGAAAAACAATTCCTGGTTTCAACCAAGAATACTATACCCAGCAAGATTATCTTTGATATGGAAATAAAGGATAAAAACGTTCTCAGATAATTAAGACCTGAAAAAATTTGCCAATAGCAGACCCACTCTTTAAGAAGTTCTGAAAGGAGTGCTCTACCAGGAAACTAAAGACACATACAGAAATAAGAGAACAAAAGGCAACCAAGAAAATGACCAACTTAATGCTAGGGACAACAAATATCAATAATAAGGTTGAATATTAACTTCCAGGATTTAAATGGAAATATTGGACCACAGTAATGCTGCATATTCAACAGAAGAGAGTTTGAACATCAGACTGAACTAGCAAAAAAGAATTTTATGACTTTTGAGTAAAACATTACCGATTTCTTCTTTTTCACTATGCTTTGTTTTCCCATTTTAAATTTTATACTTTGTCTTGAGTTGTTGATGGGTTCAGCAATATGTTAAAATATTTTTCTTATTTGTTTCTTTAAATGGAAACATAAGCTTTCTTTTTTCCTGACCTCTCTTGAATTGGAAATATTTAGGAATATTCTTATTTTGTGACAGAAAGGTTATTTGCATAAGTTCAATAATGCTTGTTGCATTGAATCAGAAATTAGAAATACTCATTATTGGACAAGGTTTTGACTGCAATGCCATATCTGAAGATTAATCAGAAAACTATGGAACTAAGGTGGATCTCAAGTAAGACAACAGAAGGTCTTAGAAAGATGGCCTGGCACCATAAATAGTTCTGCCTGGCAAAGAAGGTTAGAGAAGGTATATGAAAGAATTTATAATGTAAAATAGCCTGTACTTTTCCACCCCAGCATTGTAATCAGTAGAGATTGCAAAAGAGCAACCATACCAGAGGATTATCTTTTTTTTTTTTTTTTGAGAGGTTTTTCGCTATAGGGCACGTGCGCTCGCCAGACAGACAGAGAGAGACAGAGAGACAGAAAGCGAGAAATCACCCCCCAGGGGGGATGGCCACACCGCAATCCCTTCTCCTCCATTCTCCTCTTGGGATCTTGGGCACGCATGCACATGCGCCTGGCGTGGGTTTTAAGCCACCGGGTCCAGGATGCAAACCGCGGTCGACTATGTGGGAGTCCAGCGACACAGCCATTACGCCAACTGCTGGTTCCCCCAGAGGATTATCTTGAGAAAGACTTTGAAGGAAGAAAAAGAGTGATTTTTGCTAGCAGATGGTCTATCACAGAATGCTTGGTAGACAGGGCTGAATTGAGAAGGTTTATGTGTGACTTGTGTGCTGGGCATTTGCTTTTCAACAGTTTGAGTAGTTGACATGTAAATATCATCTCAAAAACATTTAAATTATACTGTTTCTGTTGTTATAGAGTCACAAACAAAATTATAAGAAATATTTTGGACATTATCTTTGAAATTCAGTATTTTGAAATTTTGAAAGTTGTTTATTAACTGTCAAGAACTATGGAATATGAGCAAAAATTTTGTGATATGTAAAGTAAATGTTTTTGGAAAAATGTAAAAATAAATAAATAAATGGAAAAATAAAATAAAATTAATACCCTTATGGCTAATAAATAAAAATAATAAGTAAATCTTAAATTTTCTTGGCCTAAATTCCTTCCTATATATTTTAGAATATTAATTTAATACCTTAAAAAATCTTGTCAGATTGGATTAATTTGGAGACAATTGACATCTTTTTTTAATTTTTTTTTTTTTTT
>NW_006159461.1:503551-504012 GCF_000334495.1 Tupaia belangeri chinensis | reverse complement strand
AGTCAACTACATGGGAGTCCAGAGACATAGTCATTACACCAACTGCTGATGCCCATAACCATAGTTTTGATATTGTTCCTATTTGTATATGAAGCTTCTTCATTACTTCAACTACGTGGGAGCCCAGTGAGACAATTGACATCTTATAATGTTAAGTGATTTGATGCCCATGAGATGTTTAGTTTTCCATTTCTTTTCTTTTTTTTTTTGATTTTTTTTTATTTTCTACATTAATTCACTATACACCATCACAACACACCAATGAATTTTCCATCCAAAATACACTGCGCATTGGTTCAATCAAGCACATCAACATACATGTTCTCAGCAAATAATTTTCCAATTCTTACATCCTGCATACCTTGCCCTTTGTCTTTCTATCCCTGATTCCCCATCCCCCACCCTCTGCTATGTCCCATCTTCCTCCTCCATTGTCCCTGGCATCCATGGTTGCCCTCCCT
>NW_006159461.1:476297-502815 GCF_000334495.1 Tupaia belangeri chinensis | reverse complement strand
GGCGCGCCTCGCCCCCGCTGGGGGGGGGCGGGCCGCCGCCGCCGCGGGGGGCCTGGGGGGGCCGCGCAGGACCCGGGGTGGGGTGGGGTGGGGTGGGGGCCGCGCAGGACCCGCCGCCAGTTGCAGCCTTGGCCTCCATTTCTTTTCTGACCTTTGAAAAATTTCTCCATAATATTCTTGTGCATTCTTGTTAGGATAATTCACAAATCATTTCTAGGTTTTATCTCTCTCTCACTATATATATGTTGTCATGCCCCATTCTTAATTTCACACATACATGTGGTTATGTATGTGTGTAATATATGTGTGCATATGTACATGGTCTATTCCCATATATGTGTGTGTGTGTGTATATACATATATATATATGTATATATGTATATACACACATGCGCCCGGCGTGAGTTTTAAGCCACCAGGTCTGGGATGCGAACCGCGGTGGACTGTGGGAGTCCAGCGACATAGCCATTACGCTAACTGCTGGTTCCCCTCTCGGGTACTTGTTTACAAATGGCTAAGACCCATCTGTACCAAATAAAAATTGATGCCATGGTATAATTCGCCTCAGGATCTTCCTCAACCTCTATATCCATGATGGACAGCCACGTCCCCTAGTACTGTATTTCTCTTGCCTGAAATATCCTTGCTAATCCTTCAAAAAACAGATTTAAGCCACTTGTTCCTGCAGAGAAAAACAACTAGACAAAAAAGTTCCTGATCAGTAATTCTGTATTGTTCTTAGCATACTCCTATTACTAGGAGTAATTCTTTACTCCTTAGTTGCTTTCTTGCCAAGTAGTTGGAGAAGGATAATCAGTTTAAGAAAGTTTCAAATCAATTGTCTTTAATTATCATCTTGAAAATGTCATATGAAAGCCTTAGAAATTATCTAAGGCTTGTTACTATAGCTGGAAAACGTTTATCGATCTTAAATATTACTCATCAGCTTGCTGAACTGTACCCTTCTCAGAGACATAGATACCATGCAAGAATTTTCTTATATCCTTATTTTTAACTGTTGTGGTTTGCTGGATCAAAGCAGCTGAATTTGAAACAGGTTCGATATCGTTGCCTTCACAGATCAACTCATCTTTCTGGGCTTGAGATACTGAACAAGCAACACCTGGTCTCATTCAAACCCTCCGGATGTATTTTTCACCCAAGAAATTTCAGATTCCAACAAGAGACTCGTTCTCCTGAATAACGACGTTGATGGGGAAATGAGCGGACACAGACCTCATCTTGTAGCGGAAGCCCAGTGCCACGCCCTGATCACGTTCTGGACGTGACTACAGATGGTGCGAACAGTAGCCAGCTCCTTTCTGTTTCCCCACCATTGTCAACCCGCAGCCTCTTCTTCTTCTTCCCAAGGAGGCTGAGCTCGACATTGATGTGAAGTCCCTCCGCAGGGTTCCTCGGGGCCCTTCACGATAACGGTGCGTCCCTTCTGGGTGATGTGGACGTTCTAGGAATGTCAGCCGTCTGGTTGCTGAGAATGGTCTTCATCCTCGCAGTAGACACAGCCAAAAGAGCTTTATGTTATATTTCTACTTAGAATAGGATCTCATTCTTTATTATATTTTCTACTAATTACTGCTAATATAAAAAAAGTTACGGAGGTCAGCAGGTAGTGTGGTGGTTAAGGTGGTGAATCCCACATGCTCACTCTGTGGTTTGAGTCCTGGACCTGGTGGCTTGAAAAACACACCAGATATATGTGCTTGCCTGCCCAAAATCCGAAGGGGAGAATGAAGGAGAACGATTTGTGGCATGGCTATTCTTCCCCTGAGAGGGTGACTTCTCACTTTCCCTCTCTCTGTCTTTCTCTAGTGTGTACACAAAAATAATATTGTTAAATATAAAGACAATATTTTAACTAGAATGTCCTATATGTACATAGAGATAAATACACATATCCATAAACAGAATAGAAGTAAGATATTCTTTTTCTATATTGACCGTATGTGTGTGTGAAACCAAGATTTTATTCACTTCATAAAATAAGCTAGAAAGTATTCTGCTCCTGTCAAAGAAGCCCCCGCCTCCGGGGGTAAGTCCTAGATTTAGTAGCAGATGGCGCACCATGTGGGGCAGGCGGACAGTGAGCAGGGTGGTGCCGGGTGGTGCTGGGAAGTGGGTGATGACCTTGGTGTTTGGAGAGCAGCAGCGAGCCGAGCAAATCTGGTGGCAGGAAGACGGGTTGTTGTGATAGGTCAGGCCTGAAAATGGGCAGAGGTTTTGAGAGAAGGCACAGGAGCTGAGAAAATCAGCACACTAAAATAAAAATCTATTTGTATTTTATTTCCTGGAGGAGAGAAATGTATACCTTTGACACTGTCTCAGCACACCGTGATCCTCCGCCAGTCCTTCAGCCAGCCAGGGTCACCAGCTCACCAGCATGCTCAGGGTGACCGGGGTTCTGAACCTGGGCTCCCACGTGCTCGATGCCCTATGACCTGCACCAAGGTGGCTGGACTGCTCAGCATGTTTGACAACTGGTTAAATAGAAACGGGGAGTGAGAAGGCAAAGTAAGCCATGCTCATGAGCTGGCTTGTTAGGAATACAGAAGGAAGAACACATTTATGGGGCAGCTGCTGAGTTTACCTGTTGGTGTATGTGGGGAGGGAGGGTCAAAAGGTGGTTAAACCCAGAGCCCTGGTGATGTGAGCCTGGGACCCGTCAGCATTTCAACAGGTAACAGTTGAAATCATGAAGGTAGAGACAGAGCTCAGGGTAAGTGTGAACAGAGAGACGAGAGGAGGCCGGTGTTAGCGCGGGGCAAGGGAGTTGGACACAGCAGCCCACCGTGGGGAGCAGCCAGCCTGCAGCAAGTGCTGTCAGCTGACTTGAACTACATCCTTAAGGGGAAGCCCAGGCTTTCCTCACATGTCCTTAATCAGCGCATCGCTTGGAACCCATTAACTGTGGAGGAGGCTAAGGCCAACACGTGGCCATTAAAAGTAAGCACACTCAGGACCAGCAGTTGGCGTAAGGGCTATGTCGCTGGACTCCCACGTAGTCAACCGCGGTTCATGTCCTGGACCCGGTGGCTTAAAACTCACGCCAGGAGTATGTGCGTGCGTGCCCAAGATCCCGAGAGGAAAATGGAGGAGAAGGGATTGCAGCGTGACCGTCCCCCCTGGGGGGTGATTTCTCGCTTTCTGTCTCTATGTCTCTCTCTGTCTGTCTGGCGAGCGCACGCGCCCTACAGTGAAAATCTCTCAAAAAAAAAAAAAAAAAAAAAAAGACAACTCAAGTAAGCACACTCGGGACCAGCAGTTGGCGTAATGGCTATGTTGCTGGACTCCCACATAGTCGATCGTGGTTCGAGTCCCGGACTCGGTGGCTTAAACTCACGCTGGGCACGTGTGCGTGTGCCCAAGATCCCAAGAGGAGAATGGAGGAGAAGGGATTGCGGCGTGACCATCCCCCCTGGGGGGTGATTTCTCGCTTTCTGTCTCTATGTCTCTCTCTGTCTGTCTGGCAAGCGCATGTGCCCTATAGCAAAAACCTCTCAAAAAAAAAAAAAAAAAAAAAGTAAGCGCACTGAGCAGGTCTTGATCAAATTGATGACAGGATGTTCTAGTTAGCACCCTACAGTAAATGTCAGCACACATGCTTAAGGGCAAGCTCCTAATGGATCAGAGAGGAGAGTGCTGCCTGATAGGCGCTGGCCTGATTGTTTCCGAGCTCTTCAGAAGGTCAGTAGCTAACCGGCTTATTCCTGTCTGGTGCGAGCTATTACCTTAACTGTCCTTCCATGGGGCAGGAAGGTTGTCATTCAACTAACAAAGAATCTCCATTTCCCATTAAAGGCCCAGAAAATGGACTCATTACTTAATTTTTAAAAATGTCTTTCCTTCGTAATCTTCAGAGAAATGTCAGTAATTATAGGAAAAGCGCACCACAGACTAAGTGATCTAAAGACCATTCAATTCTGCATCTCAGCAACCTTTAGTAGCATAAAACTTATCACAACTTAGAAGAATTTAGATGTATTTTAGTGTAAATCATATGTGAATTTTACTAATACACTTCGAAGTCAAAGTATCATCTTCTGGCTCACTGCACAAGTAAAATTCTAGAATATCAAATCACCTGCCACACTTAGGATGATTTCACCGAACATGGATTCATACGAATACATCTATCACTGCTCATCTCGATGAATCACACACTAAATGCTTCATTGTTTTCTGGCACTTTGAAATCAACTATGCCTTACAGTGAAGTCATTAGAAATTTACATGATTTTGCAAATGTGATTTGCATTATTTGTACTACTTCTTGGTAAAAACATATGGGAGCCAAATATTTGGGCAAAATATTTTGTATGTGCACCAGTTTCACCATTGAAATCAGTCCTCACAGAAACAATTCCATTACTAGGAGCTGGACTTTGGTGCAATAGCAAAACGTAAGGCTCTGCAAGGCTGAGCCACATGGGAAGGTTCCAGGCTCATGGCCAGAGACCCTCCTGAGTGGGCTGGGCATGTGTGTGCTGTGATCTGAGGCTGCTGAGGCTGCAGTGGATCACGGTGCAGGGCTCTATTGGGGGTGCTGTTTCTCTCTCATTCATAAAAAATAAAGTTTTTTACAAACATTTCATTTCTATTCAACATTTAAAAAATAATGATCTAGGCCCAGCCACAGTGGCACAAATGGCAGGGTACCAGTGTGTGAGGCAGAGGCCTCAGGGAAGCCTGGGTTTGGTTCCTGCTCCAACCTGAGCAGACTGGACATGGTTGCACCACCTGTAACTCGAGGTAACTGGGACGCTGGGGCAGGAGGATCATAGCTGAAAGGCCTTGTCAAAGGTATCTTTCTCTCCAACCCCAGTAAAAATGAGAAACCACCACCACAACAAAATATTATAGGGGTCATGGTTAGGGCTCTGGACTCCCACATGGCCAACTGTGGTTCGAGTCCTGGACATGGTGGCCTAAAACTCATGCTAGGTGTGTGTGTGTGTGTGTGTGTGTGTGTGTGTGTGTGCCCAAAATCCTAAGAGGAGCATGGAGAAGAAGAGATCGCAGTAGGCCATCCCCCTATCAGGGGTGGGGGCGGTCAATGATTTCTCACGTTCCTTCTCTCTGTCTCTCTGTGGCAGAAACCTAGTGAAAAAAAGGTACAAAGGACCAAGAGTAGAGCATAGAATGACCCCAAACAAGCCTGTTTAAATAACAATTTGTTGGGGCATGATGTTACAGTGCTGGACTTTTACATGGCCAACCATGGTTTGCATCCTGAGCCTTGAGGCTTGCTTTCTCATTTTCCCACTCTTTCTCTCTTTCTGTCTCTCTCTGGTGACCACAAGTTCCCTGTAGCAAATGAAATAATAATAATAATGATAAATAAAAATTATTTAAAAATAAATAAATGAATAACAATCTGCTATTAAATATTTACTCTTTTGTTTTGCAACAATGTTTAAAGACATGAACACATGATAATATTTTGTACATTGTCTGGTATTCTCCCCTAACTTCATTAGGAAGTTAAAAAGTTGACCAAGTTCAACATCTGGCTAGTGTATAAATCAAGACTAAAACCTGGGTCCCTTATATTCTGCATCTACTATTTTTACTCAATGGACTTTATTTCCAACATGACCCTGCAACTCATTCTCAAATGCTTGTCTGAAGATTTCCTTCTTCACAAACTATCAATGCCTTGCTTTGTCCTAATGACCCCCCCCCCACTGCCTAACTGGCAGACTCAAAGTGCAGTGTCATACAAGGGCCGGCAATCCTCTGGTCTTGTCTGGCCCCATCTCTTGCTCCCGCCCCACTCTTTTCCACTCTCTGGTTATGCCAAGTTATTTCCAAATCCCTACACATCCATGCTTTTGTTCGCCTTGCACATTGTGCTCCCTAGGCCAATCATCTCTCCTTTCCTTACTTTAGAGAGTCCTTGTCCTTTGAGGCTCAGTCCCACCAGCAACTCCAAGAAGCCTTGTCATGAATCTGTGAGCTCCTCTGGGCTCTCGCTAGAACCTTCAGGTCCTCATAGGCTCCAGCACTGGCCTTCTCTTTACCCTACACCTTTACTTATGTGTGTGAGTGCATGGCTGGTTTGTGCACAATCATCTTCGTAAGGAAAACCATCGACAGTTAAGTTAGCTGTGCCCTGACTCTGTGCCAGGGAGTCTCTGTGCTGAGGCCACCGCTCTTGTTTATTGTGCACAGCTCTTCAAAAGGGCTGGCCCCCTTATTGAGCCATTTTAGAGATAAGAGAACTGAGGCTTAGAAATACTCAGTGAGGGGCCAGCAGATGGTGTGGTGGTTAAGGCTCTGGATTCCCACGTGGCTGACCATGGTTCAAGTCCTGGACCTGACAGCTTGGAAATCACAACAAATAAATAGATAAATCAATAAATGTTTAATAAATAAATAAATTTTAAAAACTGAAAAATGAAATACTATATGACTTGCCCAAGGTCACATCTAAGGAGGTCAGCCCTGGGCCAGCTCCCAAGCCTGCCCGTGGTACCACCTCTACTCTTCACTCGCTCTTTCACATTAAGTTCCTGTGTTCTTCTGACCGTGGCTGAAGACTATTTTAAGTAGTGGCTGATTAACATAAAGAAGCAGCTGTTTGCAGGATCAAGGGGCCAGCAGGTGGCATGGTGGTTAAGGATATTGAACTCCCACATGACTGACCGTGGTTCAAGTCCGGGGCCTGCCAGCTTGTTTTCTCACTTTCTCTCTCTCTCTTGCTCTGTCCCTCTCTGGTCAAATTAAAAAATAAATAAAGTTAAATAAAACAACTTTTTTTAAAAAGTAGATTATAGGTCATAATGGTCAAATTATGGAAAAGAGGCCATGACTTGTAATTTTGCATTTCCATTTGTCAATTTCTCATACATAGAGTTTTCTACCTTGAAAATCACAAGTCATTCCCACAAGTGACATCTGAGGAGGAGTGAAACACCCTCTCAGAGCCACCGGGCTCATTTGTGGTGTCCTCACATGACGTGTGGGCTTTTACCAGAGCGTGACAAATACTCTGAGCATCAGTGATCTTCTGCTTGGCCTTAGCCAAGGGATTGGGGGAAAAAATCACCTCATTGTAACCAGAGGGGCTTTTCCCACTTCTGCTCCCTGAGCTAGAGCACTGTGGAATTCCCGAAGGAACTTGTTGCTGGCCCGTTCTTGTCTTTACTTGTTTTTCAGTTTATTTAGTTTTCCCTATGAAAAAGAGAGAGACAGAGAGATGGAGAAGCAGAGAGACAGCATCCCAGTAGCATCTTCATGCTGCAGTCGGCACGCAGAGTGTACAGGGACATCTCCACACAAAGCCAGGACCGTTCCCATCCCACACCAGTTGCGTGACTGCTGCGCCGCCGCCTGGCCTCTGTGTTACTGCCTGACCTGCCTGTTGCTTATGACAGATGACGAAAGAAAAGCAAACAAACCCTAGGAATATGAAATCCTGGGTTCCCTATCTTTCCCCTTTAACAATTATATTTAAGTGTCTCATTTCTGTCCCTCTGCTCCATACTGACTATCTAGATTTCTCACAGTGAACCCTGGAGAGATTTCTGGATGCTTTCTTTGATTTATGTTATGGCCTGAATTGTGTCCCCCCCGCCCCCATTCGTATGATGAGATTCACTGCCTCGGAAAGTGGCCGAAATTGGAGACAGGCTCTCTAAACAGGTCATCGAGGTCACAGGAGATAATGTGGGCCGACTCCAATCCAGAATGACTGGTGTGCTTGCATGAAGAGGGTAGGGCACAGACAGAATGGATCGAGGGGTCACTGTGTGAACATACGGGGGAGGGGGTGAGGCTGTCTGCAAGCCAAGGGGAGAGGCCTAGGAGATGCCAGACCTGCCGACACCTAGGTCTTGGACGTCCAGCCTCCAGAACGGTGAGGAAACAAGGTTCTATTGCTTAAGTCACTCAGCGTATGGCACTTTGTTATAGCAGTCCTAGCAAACCAATGTGATGTGTAAAAGCTGATTCATTTTTTGACTTACGATGAACTTAAGTGAAGTTTCTAGGTGCTTTTTTCTGATGTACAAAAGCTGAACTATTTTCAAATGGCTGAGTTAGAAAAACAGGTCTTCATTGGAAATGATTCTCTCAAGCACCGAGAAAAGAGATATTGTTCTTTACAGAATAATGACCGCCATGTCCTAACCAGAACGATGGTATAAACGGCATTCACCTCTGGGCACCACACTAACAAGAAGCAGAGACAAAGCGGAGACTAGATGGTGAAAGAGGAATAGTCCATGATTTGTTAAAGGAAGCAATTGGGATGTGGGCTTAGAAAAAAAGTGAGCCATGAAATGGAGACTTGCCTTTTTTTTTTTGAAAGTGCAGTGCATTTTTTTTTTGAGAGTTTTTTTTTCACTATAGGCACGTGCACTCACCAGACAGAGTGAGAAATCACCCCCCGGGGGGATGGTCACGCCGCAATCCCTTCTCCTCCATTCTCCTCTCGGGATCTTGGGCTCGCACGCACACGCACCCTGCATGAGTTTTAAGCCACCGGGTCCGGGACGCGAACCACGGTCAACTACATGGGAGTCCAGCAACATAGCCATTATGCCAACTGCTGGTTCCCAAAGTACAGTGCATTTTTTAAACAAGAAATTTCTATTGTATTTTCCTCTATAAAAACCATATTACAGAAGTTAGAAAATTTGGGCCAATTATATGCTTATGCATAATTTTGTATTTTTCATTTGAATGTAGATTATGAGTCAAAGGTAAATGAGAATCCCCTACAAAATAAGTAGCAAAATAAAGATGCAACAGGTAGAAATGGAAAAGTTTTCATGTTGAACACACTTCACTAAAGTAACTACTCAGGTACTTTAATAGAAGCGTAGGTGATTTGAAAGGGAGGAAAAGGTACAGTGTAGGTGGTTAGCAAGTTTCCTGAGTGAATGAATGATGGTAGTTGGGACAGTCCACATGTGTGTCAGAAAAGTGCATATTTTCATGCATGCGTTGCAGAGAAAAAGGATAGAAAAACACAGTAATTTCAAGGGCAGCTAAACCAGTTAAGAGCTTTTCCATATTTAAATTTCATGTGACAAGACTTGCCCTTTTAGTACTTAGGGCATTTGCTACTGTAACTGCAAAAGGTTAAATGACCAATGATAGAAAAGGACTTTAGTTCAATATATGAAAAATTATTGAAAAGCCATACCCATGTCTAAAATAGCGATTCTTCCAAAATATAAACATTCAGTGAGGTATCTGCCTTAGTTTTATGTTTCTATAACAGAATATCTTAGACTGAATAATTTATAAACAGTAGACATTCATTTGATTCATGGTTCTGGAGGCTGGAAAGTCCAAGCACACAGTACCACCATCTGGTGAGGGCCTTAGTGCTGTGTCCTCCCATGGCAGAAGACGGAAGGGAAAGATGGTGGAAAGGGAGGTGCAAGGGAGAATCAAACTTGTCTAATGGCAATTCATTTCCACGATAATGTCATCAATTCTTTCAGGAGGACAAAGCCCTTTTGGCCTAATACTTCCGTGTGTGTGTGTGTGTGTGTGTGTGTGTGCAAAACTCATTTTTAAATTTCTTTCATAAGAAGAGGAGACAGAGAGTAAAAGAGAGAGAGGCCCCCAATAGGTCTTTTTACCATGATCTACCATTTTGACAGTTACTCATGCTCTCCCTCCACACACACAGGGAGATCTGGCCTCAGCATCATGGAGCACCGTGGTACTGCTGTACCACCATGGCTGGCCCTTGTCATCTCCAGTAGCCTCCCTTCTTAATCCCATCACAATGGCAATTAAATTTTAGCATGAGTTTTGCCCCAATCCCTTTTCCATTTTCCTCTCGGGATTTTGGGCACACATGCAAGTGAACCTGGCATGAGTTTCAAGTCACTGGGTCTAGGACTCAAACTGCAGTAGGCTACATGGTAGTCCAGCACCTCAACCACTATGCCTTCTACTGGCACCAAATGTTTCTTTCTTTCTTTTCTTTTCTTTTTTTTTTTTTTTGTGAGAGTTTTAATTTATTTTTTTTTGCTATAGGGCACGTGCGCTCACCAGACCGACAGAGAAAGACAGAGAAACAGAGAGACAGCGAGAAATCACCCCCCAGGGGGATGGCCACGCTGCAATCCCTTCTCCTCCATTCTCCTCTCGGGATCTTGGGCACGCACGCACACGCGCCCGGCGTGAGTTTTAAGCCACCGGGTCCGGGATGCGAACCATGGTCGACTACATGGGAGTCTAGTGACATAGCCATTACACTAACTGCTGGTCTCACCAAATGTTTCATTTTAAAGAAACTGTTGGGCCAGCCTGTGGCATGGTGGGTAAAGTGGCTGGATCCCACGTAGCTGACTGAGCAGGTGTCCTAACCCGATGGCTTGAACTGGCTCATTTGTCCATTTCTCATGGGGATGCAAAAATGATATTCACTCTGGAAGTTTGTTTGCAGGTTCTTTCTTCACCGTTTTTTGTTTTGTTTTTAATTTTCTGGCCATAATCTCTTGCTTATTTTTAAATTGAATTTTTTTTTTTTAAATTTCTGAGAGTGAACATGTGTTGAACAGAGAGACAGACAGAGAGAGGGAAAACAAGATATCACCTTCCAGGGAGGATGGCCAGGCCACAATCCTTTCTCCATTCTCCTCTGGGGATTTTGAGCAAGCGTGCATACACACCCTCCTGGAATGTTTTTCAAGCCATCAGGTATGGGCCTTGAACCATGAAGGTGACCATGTAAGATCCAGTGCCTTAATTGACACACTACCTGCTGACCTTAGTAATTATTTTATCTTATTTATTTTTAGGTTTTGCCATAGGGCATATGTGCTTGCTAGAGAAAGAGAGAGAGACAGTGAGGGGGAATGTGAGAAATGACCCCTTTCTCTCCCCATCCCCCATCCCTAGGGGAATTGCCATGCTGCAATCCCTTCTCTTCCATTTTCCTCCTGGGATTTTGGGCATTCACACACATACACCTGGTATGATTTGCAAGCTGCTGGGTCCAGGGCTTGAACTGCAGTCAGTCATATGGGAGTCCAGCACTTGGCCACCTGCTAGTCCAATAATTACTTTATTATTGTTGTTTATTTACTCTTTTACTATATTGTATTCAGAGCAAGAAGCTTCAGAAGAAAAATGCAATTTGGTAATCTTTTCAAACTGTATGCATTTTGTGTGGTAAATTATATTTTTAGCATTGGAATGTGAGATATCTTTCTGCCTCACTTCGGGTGAATGGCTATGTTTTATTAAAGTTGGTATAGAACTATTTCACAGGGTCATTACCATTAGAAGGAGTATGAAATGTACTTGCCCAACTGCACACTGGCTTTCTATAGTCCATGCGAACTGAACACAGGCTAATGTGGCTGTCACTCCAGAGAAACTGCCCAAGGAGATACAACTGACCCTGAGATCATCATCTGCCCATGAGGTCATCTTCAAACTCCTCAGCGGAGGGTAACTGTGATGACCAGTGAGAGGGGGTGGTGGGCCTGGCTCACAGCATGGTGGCTCAGGGACTGAATCCCACAGTGACTTTGCAGCGCAAGTCCTGGACCTAGCAGCTTGAGAAACATGCCAGGGGGTGTGTACACGTGTGTTCAAAATCCCAAAAGGAGAAACAGAGGCTAAAGGATGGTGGTGTGGTCATCCTTCATGGGCATGGGACTTTTAAACGGCCCCCTTTCTCTGTCATCTCTGTCCAGCAGGCATATGTGCCCTCATGAAAATTTCTTGGCCTGGCCCTGTAGCCTAGTGGTTAAGGGAACCAGATCCTATGTGGCCAACTGTAGTTGGAGTCCCAGCCTCAGTGGTTTGAAGAGCAGCTGGCCGCGTATGTGTGCATGCCTGACATTTTCAGGAGGGAGAACTGGAGAACAGATTATGGAGAGAGCACACCTCATGAGGGAGACCGGCTTCCTTTCCCTCTCTCTATCTCTTTCTGGTTAGTGCATGCATCCTCTGATAAGTGAAAAAAATGTTTTGTTGTGTTTTTTCTCTACTCTTTGATCAGATACTGATGTTTATCAGAACTGAGTTCATTTTTTTTCTTTTTTGTTTTGCTCCAGGGCACATGCCAAGAATAGTTAAAGAGACAGAGAAGAAAGCATGCCCCATGGGGAGTGCTCACGCCTCACTCCCTTCTCCATTTCTCTTCCTTTCGGGATTTCGGGCACACATGGACATGCATCCTGCATGTTTCTCAAGCTGCTGGGTTAGGGATTTGAACGGTGAGTTTTGCCATATAGGCAATGGCTGCCTTAACCACCAGGGCATGGAGCCAGCCCTTCCTTTTCTTTCTTAATTCATACATTGTTCTATTTTTACAAGTTGTTACTGTATGTTATCATTTCATATTTATGCTTTCTCTTGCTCTATACTTTATTTTCAAACAATATTGAAAAATCAAGCTACTTTGTCCTCCTAGCTGATTATAAGGATCATTTTCCAAGCTTATAGAAATGTAAATCCAGGGACCAGCAGGGGATGTGGTGGTTAAGGTGTTGGACACTCCCACATAGCCAACTGCAACTGCGGTTTGAGTCCTGGACCTGGTGGCTTGCTTTCTCACTTTCTCTCTCTCTCTGTCTCTCTCTGGTTAAATCAAAATAAATGAATGAATAAATAAAATTAAATAAAAATATATTAAGAAAAAAAAGATTAAAAAAAAATGTAGATGCTGGGCCAGCAGGTGGTGTGGTGGTTAAGACGTTGGACTCCCACATGGCTGACTACTGTTCAAGTCCCAGTCCTGGCAGCTTGCCTTCTCACTTTCCTTCTCTCTCTCTGGTGAATTCACGTGCCCTATAGCAAATCTAAAACATATATAACAATTATAATAAATAAAATTAATAAGTAACTATTTTCAAAGATGTAGATGCCTGCAATCCCTGCAGATCCAATGAAACAGACTCCTCAAGGAGGAGCCTGGGAATATATTTTAAAATAAATCTTATCTTTCCATATGTTTTTAAAAATGACCTTATTAAAGATTTGAAGTGGGGTGTCAGGAGATAAAAATCTGAAGATTTTTCTTTGGCTTTTAGTATCCCCTACTTCTGCCTTGCACGAATTGGTCCAGTTGTTCTCATCACTTTGAAGGGTGAAGAGGTCTGAAACCCTGGTGGTGAGATGCTTCTGAGAAAATGACTACCTCACCTATCACTTAGTACTCAGCTGATGCCATTGAGTTTATTTAGGTAACTAGCCCTTAGTAATTATTGCAAATATAAACGGACACCTCAAGAAAGAGCTTGGGAATATATTTTAATTTATATGAAGTATTTTATTATATATTTTAATTTATATTACATACTGTGGTGCAATCTAGGGCATCCTAAAAGAAACACAGTGGGAGACGGATCGGGACAGGTTCCCACTAGAACAGGAACATCTTTAGCCTCACACGTTCAAGAGCCATATTACCCAACTCATTCATTCCTTCATTCATTTATTCACACAGCACATGCACGTCAACAAGGCCGTGGGACACTTACACCATTTTCCTCATTTTATACATAACCCTCTTCTACAAATACCATGTATTTCAAATGTTACCTTTGCTACTTTACTCTGTTTCAGTACTTTTGTCTCTTGATTAGGGAAAAGTAGAGAATTTACATAATAATTTAGATAGAATAAACAATTGGTCCAGTTGTTCTCATCACTTTGAAGGGTGAAGAGGTCTGAAACCCTGGTGGTGAGATGCTTCTGAGAAAATGACTACCTCACCTATCACTTAGTACTCAGCTGATGCCATTGAGTTTATTTAGGTAACTAGCCCTTAGTAATTATTGCAAATATAAACGGACACCTCAAGAAAGAGCTTGGGAATATATTTTAATTTATATGAAGTATTTTATTATATATTTTAATTTATATTACATACTGTGGTGCAATCTAGGGCATCCTAAAAGAAACACAGTGGGAGACGGATCGGGACAGGTTCCCACTAGAACAGGAACATCTTTAGCCTCACACGTTCAAGAGCCATATTACCCAACTCATTCATTCCTTCATTCATTTATTCACACAGCACATGCACGTCAACAAGGCCGTGGGACACTTACACCATTTTCCTCATTTTATACATAACCCTCTTCTACAAATACCATGTATTTCAAATGTTACCTTTGCTACTTTACTCTGTTTCAGTACTTTTGTCTCTTGATTAGGGAAAAGTAGAGAATTTACATAATAATTTAGATAGAATAAACAAAAAATTTTAAATGGTTTTCAAATATTCCCACCTAGAATTTGTAGGAGAATTATCTCAATTGTGAGTACAATTACAGAACAAAAGGAAGTTAAAAGAGAAAAAGAGGTCTGAAAATCCAAGAGATTATCATATTATTATATAATATTTCCCCAGCTACACTTGCAATGTTCACGCCATGAGGCTCATGAAACTCCTGCAGATCAAAGCCACAGAGACCACTGCCGCGGCTTCTGCACGGCCTGCAGGCGCCTCTCCCTCGCCCCAGCGGTCTTGGTGCAGCAGGCTAACCGGCACGCTGCACCCGGCAGCCTTAAACTCTCAGGCGGGGCTGAGGAGAAGGACGCCTTCCCAGGTCAGAGTGCGAGGGGCAAGGACGTCTGCTGTGGCTCCTCCCGGTCAGCCAGGAGAGCTGTTCGTCCTCCCTCCAAGGCCAGGCTCCTGCGTTCTTGCAACAGGCCGTGGTGCCCCTCCTCCACTGGGCTGGCTCCAGGGTGCCTGGTTATTTCCTGCTTGTTTTCCACATTCACCTTTCATCTTCCTTCCGTTAAGAGTCCTCAGACTACGCGAGTCCAGGGTGCTGCTGGATCACTGCTGGGACTGGAACACACTCCCACGTGTATTTCAGCAACTATCCCTGAGTGGGGACGGGTTGTAACTCCAAAAAATTGCAAGTTTAAACAGCTACATTGATAAAGTGGTTTTTTTTATTTTTTTCTTTACATGAGCGAGAGATGGAGACGAGTGCCCCCAGCAGGAGCTCACACTGACCCACCGCGTCTCAGCTGGCACTCCGCAGGGGCATCCCTGCACACCCCATATGCACACATAGGGAAGTCCTGGGATGTGAGCCTGGGCCTTTCCCAGACGGATCCAGCTGCATTACTGCTGTGCCACCAACTGGCCCCATGCTTTTTCTTTTTAGTTTTAAAGGGTGTCAAGTTAAAAGAACAGACTAATTATAAGGGAAACATTTTATTTCCTTAGAATTTGATCTCATTATAAATTTATGTACTAGAGTTTTGTTTGAACTTCACTTTAATTTGAAATAAGCTTTAATTATTTAGAAGTTTTGCTAGGAAGATTATAAAATATGAATTTAAAAATTATATCACCCGGGGGCCTGCATGGTAGTTAAGGCACAGGACTCCCATATGACCGACGGCAGTTCCAGCCCTAGATCTGGTGGCTTGAAACTCATGCTGTATATGTGCATGCCTGAAATCCCAAGAAGAGAAGAGGTTGAGCGGTGGCCGTTCCCCCGGGGAGGATTTCTCACCTTCCCTCTCTAGATTTCTTTCTTTCTGGCAAATCCACGCACCCTATGGTAAAAACATTAAAAAAGAAAATGATCACCCCATGCCGATATTGGTTGTCACAACTGACCCATACCAGAAGGTCTGGCACTCAATAAATACTTATTAAATAAATAATTGGCTATAAAGCTAAAGTGCATGTTATAACTGCAATTAAATGAACATGTTTACAAAAGAAAAAAATCATTAGACAATTACATTTCATCAGAGAAGTGCAAATAAATTTAATTGAAATTAAAGTTATTATTTTAGATAGGCTGTCTTACGACTACAAAGGGCTGGTTATCCCTGGCTTGGAAAGTAGGGAAAAATGAATCGCTTAGTTGGGGAAAAGGCTGTTATAAACTAGATTTTATGACAGGTATTTCATTGGGTTATCACAAACAGACTTGAAGCAATTTGGATACGAGAGGGTTAGCGTGGCACTGGCATCTTAAGTACTGTGAAGAACTGGCACTTTCGGGTGCACGTGTGTACATGTTCAAAATCCCAAGAAGAGAATGGAGGAGAAGGGATTGTGGCACGACTGTTCTTCAGGGCGGGGAGTTCTCTTACCTTCTCTCTCTCTCTGACTTTCCTCAGCAAGAACATGTGCCCTGGGACCAGCAGTTAGCATAATGGCTAAGTTGCTGAACTCCCATGTAGTCGAATGCGGTTCGAGTCCAGGACCCGGTGGCTTAAACTCTCGCTGGGTGCGTGTGTGTGCGTGCCCAAGATCCCGAGAGGAGAATGGAGGAGAAGGGATTGCAGCATGGCCATCCCCCCTGGGGGGGGGGGGATTTCTCGCTTTCTATCTCTCTGTCTCTCTCTGCCTGTCTGGCGAGTGCACGCACCCTATAGCAAAAACCTCTAAAAAAAAAGAACATGTGCCCTATTGCAATAATAATAATAATTTAAAAACTGACACTTGAAGCAATGTTTTAGTTGGTAAACAGAAGTCTTTGCAGCCTGGAAATCTATTCGGCAAATTTGTCAGTTTTATTGAGTCTGACTCCCATGCTTTATTACATGATCAGTATTTTTTGTTAGTTCCAAGAATCTTCCTGAAAGTTTCTTCTCTGCCAGCCTCCCTGGATGTCATCGTCTGCTCCCTCACAGGAAGACACAGTTTGGAGGAATGGATAGGCACCTGAGCTCTAGCACCCAGTGGCCGGGTTCTGAACTCTCCTGTTTCCCACTCTCTGACCTTGAACCAGTGGCTCACCTTCTCCTCACCAGAAGGTTGGGCGTGGTACCAACAGCATGAGCGAGAGAGAGAGAGAGAGAGAGGGAGACCCTGTGCGTGCTTGTCGGAGAAGCACAGGGTCGAACTAGGCAAACCACCTGAAACCAGCTCTGCTACTTCCTCAGCCTCTGCTACGTGCAAACCATCTTTCCCGGAAGTGGCTTTTCTGCTGCTCAGTCTCCAATATTCCCCATTTTTATCTGGCTATGACAGGAGGCGACACAAAATTACCCACTGAATTCAACAGGCAAACATTTGAAGATTTCTTTCCCTTAGCATGAGCTAGTCTTGAAGCAAGTCAAACTTTAGAAAAACATACCTTCTGGGCTACCTTGATTCAGTTTTTCTAGGACAACTACAGTTGGAGGGTGAGTGGGTGGGATCCCTCTGTTCACACGATGTTTCCTTGGCACGTCATTGAAGGGCACTTTGATTTTGCAGAGTTCTTGTCCGCCCTTCTGGTGCGGAGCTGTGTTATGACAATGCGCGGTGGTGCCCGAAACTCCGCAGGTGGCAGCTGTGTGTGTCGGACACACCTGTGGTTCCTGGAACTGCTGCAATACTGTGAAAGGTGAAGGCCACCTGAGGAGAGCCGCCACCGGGAGGCCCACAGGAGTTCTGACTCCTTCGGGTGAAGGCGAGGAGGGGCCACAGTGCTTCTTCGGAGCGGTAAACCCTGCGAAGTGAATTACCATGCCGAGTGATGGTTATGATGGGATCGCATGCCTTCCCAGCCCTCGGCACCATATTCCAAGTACCTCGGTAAGAACTTCGTGAATTACTGACATTATCTCCGTGTTGCTCACAGAGGGCCATAAAGAAAGCAGATAGATGATAATAGCCTTTAGTCTTTATTAAAGTGCGGTGACCTTTAAGTTACAGACGCTTGGGCTGTACATAAATTACCTGCGCGCCAAGCCGACGTGGTGACAGAGTGAAGCTGTGAAAATGGCTCATTTTAAGAGCAACTTTGCAAGCGGCTTGGCTGGCCGAGAATGATGGCGGAGAAACCATGAGTAATGGCGTTCAGCCAGACCCAGCTCTGAGGCTATAACTGCAGGCCGCTCGTCAACGGTTTGATTTAGGAGCCACCAGGGCCATCCCTGCTTGCCGACATTTCTCCATTAGCCAGCCCGGTAACTGAGTGCCGAGTAGCTTTCCCTGGATTGAAACATCCTTGGGACACCTTCAACAACAAACGTTTCCTGAGAGCATTCTTTGTGAACTGGGTAACGTGCCTTGATATATTTATTTGAGCTTATTGATGCTTTAAGCTTGAGTTGAGCACGGTCTATGTGCTGGGCATTGGACACACAGAGAGGAAGACTACACGCGTGCCTCTCAGCCAGCAACCGCTGCAGCTGGAAGGAGGGAAGGTAGCGAACATCAGATGAGGGGGAGGACGGCTGCGGAGAAGACATTTGAGCACGTTGAGGACCCAGAGGTGGGCTCCCTAGATCTGCAGGAGCTCACTATGGGTGATGGGTTAGGGCAGATGCACTCCGTCTTCTAAGTCACATAAATCACTCAAAAGGTTTTACCCAGAAGGGACTGCAGCGTGGCCATCTCCCCTGAGGAACAATTTCTCTCTCTCTCTCTCTCTCTCTCTCTCCAGCGAGTACACAAGCCCTATGACAAAACCTAAAAAAATAAAGTGCTTTAGAGAGTGGCTCAGCAGGGGCTCTGGTTAGAAATGTGGGAAGAAAGCAGTTGTTGCGGGGACTGCATATGCACACTGGTGACAAGTACAGAGAGACCGTGACTGCTGGGTTTGAGGATGGGCCAGGAGATCAGCTGACCGTGGAAAGCTGTGGGAGTCCCCTGAAGACATGCAGGAGGGGACGACCAGCAGGTGCCTGGACATGGATGCCTGGACTGAGCAGGAAGGGTCTGGGCTCAGTGGCAACTGGAGCCGGAAACGGGGACATTTACTTTAACTGTTACATTGCCCCAAATGATGAAATCCGGATAGCCAATGAATGTGTGTACACACATAGCCACACACTGCCATGTACATGCACAGACAACGTCATGTTATGGAAATTTGAATGTGCTATGCTATGATGTTGAATGTGTGGGCAATTACATTTTCTATTTTAAAAATATGAAAGCATCGAAGCAAATGAAAATCAAAATTTTGGGAAAAGAGCCCTCCGATAACCTTCTATGGAAAAAGCCTAACGCTGGGCCAGCCAGCAAAGGGGAACGAGATAGAATCCAGCTCTCGTATCACCACAGCAGGCAAAGAAGGGTGCATTCGAGGGCAAGAGACGTAAACTGACGACCGCTTTCTTCCTTCCTTCCTTCCTTCCTTCCTTCCTTCCTTCCTTTCTTTCTTTCTTTCTTTCTTTCTTTCTTTCTTTCTTTCTCTTTCTTTCTTCTTTTAGTTTACAGAGAATGGATGTGCTCTGAAAAGAGAGACAGAGAGAAAGGGAGAGGGAAAAAGCATCCCTGTAGGTATGGTCACACTGCAATTTCTTCTCCATCTTTCCCTTCTGTTGGGACTTGGGGCATTGTTTCGGGGAGGCGGATCCAAATCTGGCGGTTCCTGCCCACAGTGTTTACTGGTTACAAAGAATACCCTTGGAGGTCCAGCAGAGAAAGACTTGAGTCTACTTACTAGGGAAGCCCCACGGATGGCCGGTGGAGAATAGTCCATGTGTCAGCAAATACAGTCTCAGGTTTTCTACACCAAGAACAAAGCATGCATAGATCAAGGAAAGGTATGCATCGCTGAGTTTCAGCACCCGATCAGCTTATCAATTAGTAGAATCAGTAGGGTACGTAGGTTAGTGTCTGAGGTGTAGTGCCTCTAGTCTTGGGATGGACGAGGTGTGAGGTGTGAGGCATACCTTTGGGACAGCCCTGGCCCCTGGTAGTCCCATGAGATAAAGAAGTGGTCACCAGGGGCTCAGAAGGTCCAGCTGGGCCAGCAGCCAGATCTCAGAGGAGCAGGGCAGAGAAGGAGGACTCAGTGTATGGAGTTCACCTCTGGCACACATGCAGCATGGTTTTCAAGACACTAGAGCTGGGATTTGAATCATGAAATCAGCCCTGTGGGATCCAGATCCTCTACCCTCTAGGCCACAGGCTGATGCATCACCAGGAACTTGTTCATCACAAATTAACAGGTTCAACGTGATTCTTCTTCTTAAATGGGAGAGAGGAACAGGTATTTTGGAAGGTCTTGCCTTGTGATCTGCCTGTCCCAGCCTCCCAGGAAGCCAGGGTCACAGGTGCACACCACCACAGCCTGCCTGTTCAGGTTGGCCTAGGATTTGAACTCAGACCTCCATGTGCTCCAAGCCTTGAGCAGATGCACCTGCCACTTGCTAGGCCCAGATCCAAACCAGTTCTCTGCTTACTCTTCTACATACTCTTCTACATAATCTTCTACATACTCTTCCCTGACCTTCCAGCTCTCTATGGCTGAATTGTTACTGTTTATTTTTTCTGCTCTTGCTATGGCACCATCATCTTTCTAATGTTTGGAAAAGAAATGTCAAAGTTTCCCTCTTTGTGGAAGAGATTTCCATATCATCTTTTGCTCTGTTTGACTAAGACCTGCTTTCTCTCTCATTTTCTGTGTCCTCGGAGAGACCAGCCGCAGTGACAGATCCTCAATGACAACCTCCCTGATCCCCCTCACCTGGCAAGACAATTCCTATTTATGGTCTTCTACAAGGCTTTGCCTGAATACTACTCCATTTTTATCACAGGACTTCATGCTGCACTGCCTTTTCTGAAGCACATTCTGAAGAACACTAGTCCTTTGAAAGGATCCACATAAAAACAGTGGTCTCAGTTCATGTAAATCTAGAGAATTTTGCCTAGTGTTATTTGGCTCAGATTCATCTGCTTTACATTAGCATACCGAAGGTTCTGAAGTGACTTGTAATAAAGAAACCTATTTAACCTTCTTTTTACCATTGACCGTATCAGCTTTCTCCGTGCCATGTTTTTTGGTACCTGATGCCTTGTCTTCCACATGGGAGTTACCCGGCTGTTGTCAGACATGCCACATACATCCCTTCACGCTCTGAGCCAGATAAGCTCAAACGGCATTCTGGAAAATATTTTATTCCAGGCAACTCTGCTTGAACTTTAACCAGGCCACCAGAAACTAAAGGACATGAATTATTAACGATTACCGAAGGGATCTGACTGAGAAATTGGAACTGCTGGAGGCCACGATTAGTGGAAGAAGCGAGGAAGTAAATAAACCACACCACAGGACTTCAACGGGAACAATTACGAACTCGTGGAAATGTTATCACTGACTTGATAGAAAACAAATAGAACCCCGATATTCAAATGAAACACTTGCGCATTGATTCTCGTAAATGAAGTCCTGATGTGACAGGCCGGTCGGAGAAGCACCTGACCTCTGAGAGATGGTGGACTCATTACCGACTGGTGAACACCGTTTGCCATGCCCTGGTTGGCTACCGCCGCCCAAGCAGGCCTATATTTGAAGGATTTAAGTCTCACTGCTACATGAGCCTGTGTGCCAACTTGCCTTCTTCTAGGGTGAAGAGGAATCTGCTTTTTTCCCTGAGATTTGATTAGTAGACTCGGTGACCACTTTGCTCAAATCATTTTCTCGGTTCCTGCATTCCTCAAAGTGCCATGTGCAGAAATGAGAAAGTGCTGTCATCTGCTTAGTGGCATCCAAAGCATTTCATTTTGCAACAGTAATAACCAAGCAGCTCTAAGCAGCTTTATTCCGAAAACAATAAACACAGATAAATGTCGCAGCTTACTTCATTATGTAAAATGTCTCTCAGAGAACATCTGTGCAGACAGTCAGGCTACACTTTTGCCCTGCCACTTTGGGGCCCAGAGTACCTTGATTGCCCATAACTCAGTCTTAATGATGTTCCTGGCACACAGCGCCCTCACATAAGATACATTTTGTGGTATTTTGACCAATTTGTATTCACCATCTTGTATTTCCAAGTTGTGAAAACGACCTGATATCAGAGTGGTTTTTTTTTCATCTGTTTTAACCTCTAACTTAAATTCTATAAGTAAAAAATGATCTGTTACTCTGAGAAGAATACATAGCGGGCCTGATTGCAGCATCCAGGCAGGAGAGTGGCACTTTCCAAGAACAGAGCCACATGGGAGGCCCAGGTTGGGATCCTGGGTGGACCCAAACATGCCAGGCGTGCCCGCCATCCTGGCTGGCTGGAGGTCTCAGGAAGGGCTCGTGCTGTGGCAAGACCCCGTCAAGGGTACTATCTCTTGTGAATAAATAAATAAATAAAAATAGACATATAGATAAATAAATAAATGAAAATGAGCAAAAGAAAACAAAACACTTGAATATGGATCAAGAGGCTGCAGGACAGCAGGGGCAGAGCAATGCCTACATCCAAGAACCTTGCTTCGTCAAGCTCTTCTGCCAGCAATTCTGACAGTGAAGTTGACAATAAGTTGAAGAGAAAGAAGTTGCTCCAGGAAAACCTGTAAAGAAGCAAAAGACTGGTGAAACTTCTAGAGCTCTGTCATCTTCCAAACAGAGCAGAAGTGGCACAGATAGTAACATGTTCCAGATGGAGAAAATGAGACATGTCAGTGTTGGGAACTTTAAAGGAAACTTCTAACTGATATTAGAGAATACTGGCTGGATCCAGAAGGTGAAATGAAACCAGGAAGAAAGGTCTTTAAATCCTGAGCAATGGAGCCTAGCTGAAGGAACAGATTTCTGACACTGATGATGCAGTAAGATAACCAACATCCAAGCCTTGTAAAACCTGTACTGTTCTATACTATGTGTTTTAATCTGTCTTTTTAACATTGGCTTTTGTTTTCTAAATTTTGCTTTCCAAACTATTGTATATTTGGAGTGCAGAACAATTTGTAAGATTAATACTATTTTTTTTTTTAGAGAGAGATTTTTGCTATAGGGTGCTTGTGCTTGTTAGAGAAACAGACAGACAGAAAGTGAGACATCACCCCCCTGGGGGAGGTCACCACGCCGGAATCCCTTCTCCTGGGATTTTGGGCACACACACACATGTGCCCAGCGTGAGTATAAAGTCACCACTCCCGGACTCAAACCCTGGTCAACTACGTGGGAGTTCAGCAACGTAACTATTACGTCACTTGCTGATCCCAAGATTAGTACTTTTTTTTTTTTTAATGTGCGTTATTTAAAATGTTCTGAGCAAAGCAAACAAAAACAGTTGAGTATATGGAATAATTTCTCAGAAATATCAGAAGTAGAAACCGATCTGTACAAATAAGACAAGGTCATTTCCTTACAACTGGGAAATGCTCGCATCTGGGGGCTCTTGCTTGGAGATGCTGGCAGGTTTAACCTTGTAGTGAGCCCAGGAGCTCAGCCACCATCAGTACAGTGACTGACGTCGTTCTTAAGGAAAATGTTTAACCTAAGAGTATCAGATCATTTGCCAAAGGTCTCTTTCCTTTGGCTCTCATAAAAGAAATGAACCCTAATTAAAATTCTATAAATCACATAGATATATTTTATGTTTGAATCTGAACGATGATTTGTCATTGAAATGGAACATAAAAAAAGCAATTGGAAGGATTTAACTTTGGCAATTCTTTTTTTTTTTTGGAGAGGTTTTTGCTATAGGGCATGTGTGCTTTCCAGAAAGACAGACAGAGAGAGAGAGAGAGAGAGAGAGAGAGAGAGGGAGACAGAAAGCGAGAAATCACCCCCTAGGGGGGATGGCCACACCACAATCCCTTCTCCTCTGTTCTCCTCTCAGGATCTTGGGGTTGCATGCACACGCACCTGGCGTGAGTTTAAGCCACTGAGTCCAGGACTTGAAATCATGTTCAACTACATGGGAGTTCAGCGACACAGCCATTATGCTAACTGCTGGTCCCAACTTTGGCAATTCTTGATTGATCACATCTAAAACATTTCCCTTGAAATTCCCTCCTTAGGGAAAATCAGGGAAACCATGACAACATAAATGGTCTGGGTGGTCTTTTCATAAATCCAGTTATTTATTTACAGTCCTTCACTGTACATCAATACAGTATACAAAATGAGATTTTTCCATCCAGTATGCAGTGTATAATGGCTCAATCAAGGATATTACCATACATGTTATCATCAGCAAATAATTTTCTATTTCTTGTGTCTTATATATTTTGCTTTTTTTGCCCCCTTGATTCCCTGCCTCTCACCCTCTGCCAACTCCCCCACTTCTCCCACACTGCCTCTGGTATGTACAGTTGTCTTACATATCTTTTCCCCCCACATTTTCTTGATTCACTAAAGATCTTAACTTAAATACTTTCAATAGCAAGCACAGCTGATATATGCATATTTATGAATGCATGTCTGACTTTAGGTGTAAACCTCAGTGGGTAAAGTGAACATGCTATAAGGTAGCACCTCGCTGGGGCTATATAGATTACTGCAGTGATTAGATAGGCATTAAAAGTATTTTTTTAATGCTTTTTTTATTTCAAAAAAGTTTTAATTTTAATAGATCAAAATCAAAAAATGTTAAGAGAAATTTGCTTAAAACTTAAAGTCAGGAAAAAGGTTAGGATTCAGTTCAAATAGTAGGTAGATGAACCTATCAATGGTTCAAGAGAAGACAGAAGTCCTTAAATATGGAAATCAAAGCATCCGAGAAAATCAAGTAATGTTTTAAAGTCAAAAAATTCTATTTCACTAGTTCAGACTCATGTAATGAATCTCTCGTCTATTGAATTTGCAGTATTACTGTGATCTGATCTTTCCGTTTAAATTCTGGAAGTTAACATTCAACTCCAGACTTGTCCTTACCATTTGGCTGGTCATTTTCTTGGCTGATTTTTGTACTCTTATTTCTGTGTGTTCGACTTTCGTTTTCCTGGTATAGCATTCCCTTCAGCATTTTTTGGAGAGCTAATCTGTTGTTGGTAAATTCTTTCAGGTCTTGTTTATCTGAGAATGTTTTTGTCTCTTTTTTCCCATATGAAAGATAATCTTATTGGGTATAGTATTCTTGGTTGAAATTGTTTTTCACTTAACACTTTAAATATATTTTCCCATTCTTTCCTTGCTCGCATTGTTTCTGATGAGAGGTGTGACGTCAGCCTTATGGGATATCCTTTGACGGTAACTTGACATTTCTCTCTTGCTAATTTTAGTATCTTGTCTCTGTCTGTGGTTTTGGTCAATCTGGCTGTGATGCGCCTCGAGGAAATCTTGGGTCAATTCTATGTGCGGTCCTTTGTTTTTCTTGGGTCTAGGTATTTGAGTACCTCTCTAAATTTGGAAAGTTTTCTTCCAGAATTTTGTGGAATAGATTATCAACACCCTTATTAGTTTCTTGAGCTCCTGGGAAACCGATGACCTGGATGTTTTGGCATTTAATGGTATCTAGTATTACTCATATGTTATTCTCATTTTTTTGGATCATTTTCTCAGACTTTTTGGTGAGTTTTTCTAGGCCAAAGGTTCTATCTTCTGTATCTGAGATTCGACTTTCTGCATGATCTAATCTGCTTTTGATATTTTCAATGGAAGTTTTGACTTCCTGTATAAGAGCTTTCATCTCTAACAATTCCTTTTTATGTTTTTTTATGATGTGTGGCTCCTCTTTCAGATAGTGCTAGAACTTCCTCGCCTCCAGGAACTCGTTGTCTCTTTTCTCCTGCATCTTCTGGGGTTCATTGTCTCTATTCTCTTACATCTTTGTTAGCTTTGTCACTATAAATATTTTAAATTCTTTACCTGACATTCCTATGAGCTCCCTTATATTCTTTGTGGAGGAAGAGGAGTTATTCTGTTCCATTAGAGGATACATATTTTCTTTATTTCTCATATCCCTTGTGCCTCTGTGGTGGTTTCTGGTCTTCTGATGGATTGTTTCTTTTCCTATTTTTTAGAGTTAAATCTGAGCAATCAGAGGGATGCAGAAGGAGGTGACCTGCAGTCAGTAAACAATACCAGTTTTCTCCCTTTGCACAACTAATTTAATGAAAATTACAGATTATTTTGACCCTAAAAGTTCAGATATTTGGCTGCTGAGCACCTAGACCTGTTTAGAAAATGAGTGTACAGAAGCTGAGCAGAAAAGTGAGAAAGGGGTCCTGGTGTGTTCAGGGAAGCCATGCTCTAAGCCCACCTCCTAGACTCCCAAAATATTCAGACAAAATTCATTGAAATCCTCAACACGTCATTGAAATCCTCAACACGTATTGAATCTCCTGCTTTAATGAAGAAATTTCTTTCTGTAAATCTAAACTCCTAATCTTACTGTTTATACCACATTGCTAAGCACTGTGGTGGAGAGATTTTGTCACAGAATGACCAGAAACAACCACAGAGGTATAAGAAACATGAGAAGCCAGGACCAGCAGTTGGTATAATGGCTATGTCGCTGAGCTCCCATGCAGTCGACCACGGTTCAAATCCTGGACCTGGTGGCTTAAACTCACACCAGGTGTGTGTGTGTGCCCAAGATCCCGAGAGAAGAATAGAGAAGGGATTGTGGCCATCCCCCCTGGGGTGATTTCTCACTTTCTGTCTCTGTCTTTCTCTGTTTTTCTGGCGAGTGCATGCACCTTATAGCAAAAACCTCTAAAAAAATAAATTAAATTAAATTTAAAAAAATAAACATGAGGGGAACCAGCAGTTAGCGTAATGGCTATGTTGCTGGACTCCCACATAGTCGACCGCGGTTCGCGTCCCGGACCCGGCGGCTTAAAACTCACGCCGGGTGCGTGTGCGTGCATGCCCAAGATCCCGAGAGGAGAATGGAGGAGAAGGGATTGCGGCGTGACCATCTCCCCTGGGGG
>NW_006159461.1:459341-475350 GCF_000334495.1 Tupaia belangeri chinensis | reverse complement strand
TTAATGCTAGGGACAAGAAATATCAATAACAACGCAGAATGTTAACTTCCGGGATTTAAATGGAAAGATTGGACCACAGCAACACTGCAGATTCAACAGAAGAGAGTTTGAACATAAGACTGAACTGGCAAAATAGAATTTTATGACTTTTGAGTAAAACATTACTGTTATTTTTTTTTACTATGCTTTGTTTTCCTAATGTAAGCAATTTACTTTCTTCTGAGTTGTTGATAGGTTCAGCAATATGTTAAAATATTTTTCTTGTTTGTTTCTTTAAATGGAAACGTAAACTTTTCTTCCTTCCTGATCACTCTGGAATTGGAAAATATTTGGGAATATTCTTACTTTGTGGGGGAAGGATTATTTGCCTAAGTTCAATAATGCTTGTTGCATTGATTCAGAAATCGGAAATGCTCATTATTAGACAGGGCTTTGACTGGAATGTCATAACTGAAGATTAATTAGAAAACTATGGGACTAAGATGGATTTCAATTAAGCTAACAGAAGCTCTTAGAAAGATGGCCTGGTACTATAAATAGTTCTGCCTGGCAGAGAGGATTAGAGAAGATATATGAAAGAATTTATAACATAAAATAACCTGGACTTTTCCAGCCCAGCATTGTAATCAGTAGAGATTGCAAAAGAGCAGCCACACCAGAGAATTATCTTGAGAAAGACTTTGAAGGAAGAAAAAGAGCCTGATCTTTGCTAGCAGATGGTCTATCACAGAATGCTTGGTAGCAGGACTGAATTGAGAAGGTTTATGTGAGACTAGTGTGCTCGGCATTTGCTTTTCAACCATTTGAGTAGTTGACATGTAAATATTTTCTCAAAAATATTTAAAACCATACTGTTTCTGTTGTTATAGAGTCACAAACAAAATTATGAGAAATATTTTGAAATTTTGAAAGTTGTTTATTAACTGTCAAGAACTATGGAGTATGAGTTAAATTTTTTTGGTATGTAAAGTAAATGCTTGGAAAAACATAAAAATAAGTTAAAATAAAAAACTATCAAAAAAGTGAAAAAGGTAAAAAGAACTGGAAAAGGAATAGAAAAAACAAAGAAGAGATAAAAAGACAAAACAATAAGAAAAAGAGAAGAAAAAAATTATGTTGTCAAAGAATGAAAACAGCACGGCATGCCACTCAGAACTCAAATATAGACTGCTGCTGATTTGCTTATCCTATGGGGGCAGAGGGAAAGGTAAAAATTAGACAAAAGAGCAGCAGAGAGCTAAATTTAAAAATTAAAAAAAGAAATAAAAATAGGGAGAGATGGAAAGAGACAGAGAGAGTAAGGAGAGTGCTCTAACTTGAGTTCTGGCTAGACTGGAATGAAGTCTGGGCAGAGTCTTCGGTGGTCGAAATCCTATCTTTTCATAAATCTAAATATAAGTTGATTGTGTTTTATAGCAACTCATTAACTTAATCACATTTACAGATTTCTTTAAGTGTTTTCAATGTTTAAAAAAATAAACTTATTTTTATACCATTTTTAGATTTATAGAAAAATTAGGCACAAAATTCAGAGAGTTCCTTGTGTCCTCTCCACAACCCCCTCAGTTTCTCTTACTATTAATATCTTGAGTTAGTGCCATATATTTGTTACTACTGGTGAACTCATACTGATAAGTTATTATGATCTAAAGTTCACAGTTTAGAGTTTGCTCTTTATATTGCACACCTCTGGAAATTTTGAGAAATACACGAAACAGCTTACCCACAATTACAACATCATTTAGAATAGTTTCCCTGCCCTAAAAATTCCCTGTGCACCTCCTGTTCACCCCTCCATTCTTCATTCCTTCTTGAACCTCTAAAAATCACTGGTATTTTTACTGTACCCGTACCTCTGTCTTTTCCAGGGTATCATGTAGTTGGAATGATATGCTATGGACCTTTTCTGACTAGCTTCATTTGCTAAGTAATATATATTTCAGGTTGCTCATGTCTTTTAATTGCTTGAATAGCTCATTTCTTAGATCACCGAGTAACACTCCATTGTTTGGATGTACAGTTTGTTTATTCGTTCACCTATAGTAGAGCATCTTTATTGCTGTTAACTTTTGACAATCACAAGTAAAGATGCTATAAACCTTTACATACAGGTTTTTTTTTATTATTTTTTTTATGTGAGCATACATTTTCAGTTCATTGCTCAAAATATCTAGGAACATGATTACTGGATCGTAAAAGTCTATGTTTAGATTCTAAGAAACTGTCAAATTGTCTTCCAAAGTAACTGTGCTGCTTTGCATTCTCACCAGCAAAGGATGAGAGTTCCTGTAGCTCCACCTCTTTGCCAACATCTGGAGCTGTCAGCCACTAGGTCAGGTGTGTAGCCGTATCTCATTGGTGTTTATTTCATGCTACTCTTAAGAAATGCGATGTTGAGCATCTGTCAGTATGCTCATTTGCCATCTATAGACTTCTTTGGTGAGGTGTCTGTTTCCAGTTTTTGCCCAAAAAGAGCAGCAGAGAGCTAAATTTAAAAATTAAAAAAAGAAATAAAAATAGGGAGAGATGGAAAGAGACAGAGAGAGTAAGGAGAGTGCTCTAACTTGAGTTCTGGCTAGACTGGAATGAAGTCTGGGCAGAGTCTTCGGTGGTCGAAATCCTATCTTTTCATAAATCTAAATATAAGTTGATTGTGTTTTATAGCAACTCATTAACTTAATCACATTTACAGATTTCTTTAAGTGTTTTCAATGTTTAAAAAAATAAACTTATTTTTATACCATTTTTAGATTTATAGAAAAATTAGGCACAAAATTCAGAGAGTTCCTTGTGTCCTCTCCACAACCCCCTCAGTTTCTCTTACTATTAATATCTTGAGTTAGTGCCATATATTTGTTACTACTGGTGAACTCATACTGATAAGTTATTATGATCTAAAGTTCACAGTTTAGAGTTTGCTCTTTATATTGCACACCTCTGGAAATTTTGAGAAATACACGAAACAGCTTACCCACAATTACAACATCATTTAGAATAGTTTCCCTGCCCTAAAAATTCCCTGTGCACCTCCTGTTCACCCCTCCATTCTTCATTCCTTCTTGAACCTCTAAAAATCACTGGTATTTTTACTGTACCCGTACCTCTGTCTTTTCCAGGGTATCATGTAGTTGGAATGATATGCTATGGACCTTTTCTGACTAGCTTCATTTGCTAAGTAATATATATTTCAGGTTGCTCATGTCTTTTAATTGCTTGAATAGCTCATTTCTTAGATCACCGAGTAACACTCCATTGTTTGGATGTACAGTTTGTTTATTCGTTCACCTATAGTAGAGCATCTTTATTGCTGTTAACTTTTGACAATCACAAGTAAAGATGCTATAAACCTTTACATACAGGTTTTTTTTTATTATTTTTTTTATGTGAGCATACATTTTCAGTTCATTGCTCAAAATATCTAGGAACATGATTACTGGATCGTAAAAGTCTATGTTTAGATTCTAAGAAACTGTCAAATTGTCTTCCAAAGTAACTGTGCTGCTTTGCATTCTCACCAGCAAAGGATGAGAGTTCCTGTAGCTCCACCTCTTTGCCAACATCTGGAGCTGTCAGCCACTAGGTCAGGTGTGTAGCCGTATCTCATTGGTGTTTATTTCATGCTACTCTTAAGAAATGCGATGTTGAGCATCTGTCAGTATGCTCATTTGCCATCTATAGACTTCTTTGGTGAGGTGTCTGTTCACAGTTTTTGCCCATTAAAAAAATATTATTTATTTAATTTTATTTATTATTATTACTTTAGTTTGATCAGAGAGAGAGGGAAAGTGAGAAAACAAGCTGTCAGGTCTGGGACTTAAACTGTGATTGACCATATGATAGTCTAGCACCTTAACTACCATGCTTCTGCTGACCCCAACTTTGGCCCATTTTAAAATTTTTAAACATTATTGAGATGTTTAAAATGTTAAGATGTTTCTATATCCTCGCAGTGCAAATCCTTTACCAAGTATGTGTTTTAAAGGTATTTTCACCAAGTCTGCGGCATGCATTTTCATTATCTTAGCAGTGTATTTTGCGGGGCATGAATTTTCAACTCTAATCAAGTTCAAATTTTCAATTTTTTCTTTTACTTATTTTACTTTGAGTGATGTAATTAAAAAGTTATTGCTAAGCCCAAGGTCACCTGGAGTTTCTCTTATGCCATATCTTCTAAAAATTTCATAGATTTGCATTTTTATAGTTAGATCTATGGTCCATTTTGAGTTAATTTTATGAAAGATGGTTTGTGTCTAGATTTTTTTTGCATGTAGATGGTTATTGTGATGTTATTTGCACAGAGATGATAGATTCTCAACTGAATTGTCTTTGTTCCTTTGTCAAAGCTCAGTTAACTGTATTTGGGTGAGTATATTTCAGAGCTGTTTTCTGCTATTGATCTATTTATGTGCTCTTTTACCATTACACTATTTTGATTTTTGTAGCTTTTTAGTAAATCTTTTCTTTTTCCTTTCTTTTTCTTCCTTCCTTCCTTCCTTCCTTCCTTCCTTTCTCCTTTCTTTCTTTCTTTCTTTCTTTCTTTCTTTCTTTCTTTTTTTCATTTTAGATAGAATTTTGCTATAGAGCTCATGCATTTGCCTGACACACAGAGGGAGACAGAAAGACAAAGTGAGAAATCATCCCATGGGAGGATGGCCATACCACAAACCCTTCTTCTCCATTCTCCTCTGGGGATTTTGGGCAAGCTTACATGTGTGCTCTGTGTGAGTTTCAGGTCATGAGGTCTGGGACTCAAACCATGGTCAGCCATGTGAAAGTCCAGCACTACAACCACTAGGCCACCTACTCGCCCTAATAATAGTAAGTCTTTTTTTAATTATAATTTCCAATTCAATATACATTGTAGTGGGGTACAGTATGGTTTTTCAAACATGAATATAGTATGTACTAATCAAAGTTAAGATATATGCATCGTCACCTTCTTCAATGTGGAACATTAGACTGTGTACATTTAATAATGTTTCTACTAGTATTTTTTTTTTTTGAAGTATGTAGTATATTGTCCATATGTTTTACTCTGGTGTAGTATACCATTCCATAACTTTTCCACTTATGTACAGACATTCTTATGTGCACTGAAAATAAAACGAAGCCTCCCTCCTACCTAGCCCACTACTGTCCACCCTCAGCTTCCGGTATCTACAACTACTCTGGTTTTTTTTTGTTTGTTTTTTGTTATAGGATACTTGTGCTCACCAGAGAGTCAGAGAGAGAAAGACAGAGAGAGAGAGAGAGAGAGAGATAAAGAGTGAGAAATCCCACCCTGGGGAGATGACCATATCATACTCCCTTCTCCTTCATTCTCTGCTCTGGATTTTGGGCACACTTTCACATGCGTCTGTATGATTTTCAAGCGACTGGGTCTGGGACTCAAACAGTGTAGTTAGCCATGTGGGATCCAGTGCCTTAACCTCCATGTCACCTGCTGATCCACTCTCCATGCCTTCAAGTCCTGTGTCTGCCACGAAGTGCAGATATTTGGCGTATGTTAAGTGGGAACTTACAGTATTTGACTTTTGTAGCCTGGCCTATTTCACTTCGCATTCTGTCTTCTAGGTTTTTCCACCACATGTCAAACAACAGGGTTTTGCTGTCTTCTGTGGCTGTCATTGTGCATACTTGTCAGATTTTCTCAATCTATTCATTGTGTTTTGGGGTCTCAAGTTGATTAGCTAATGTGAATAATGTGACAATAAACATGAGTATGCAAATGCCCCTCTGGCGATTGCCTGTTTAGGTATATATTCCACTATGAGATTGCTGGGTCATGTGGTTCCCCTACACTTAGGTTTTTGAGGAGCCTCCAGATGCTTTCCACCAGGGCTGTACTAATTCCCTGAAAAACAAACCCAGCACATGTGTGTGTGCTCAGAACCCAGGAAGAGAATGGAGGAGGAGTTGTGGCCTGACCATCCCCTGTGGGTGATTTCTCACTTTCTTGTCTCTCTGTCTCCCTCTATCTGGCAACTGCACACACCCTCCAGAAAAAAATATCTATTAAAGGGACCAGCAGACGGTGGAATGGTTACGTTGCTGGACTCCCATGTAATCATGGTTAGAGTCCTGGGCCATGTGGCTTAAAACTCATACTGGCACGTGTGCATGCATGCCCAAGATCCTAAGAGAATGGAGGAAAAGAGATTGTGGCATGGTTAAGGCAGCTGGATCCCACATGGCCGACTGTGCAGTTCAAGTACTAGACCCAGCAGCTTAAAAAACATAACAGGTACACACACATGCATGCCCAATCCCAAGAGGAGAATAGAGAAGGGATTGCAGCATGGCCATCCTCCATGGGGGGATGCTTCAAAACTCTTAGCCTGACCCCCATGAGTGTACATGCTGTATAGCAAGGATTAAAAAGAAAAAAGAAGAAAAAAAAATGAATAGTGTTAGTTTTCCAAATCTGTTTTTCTTGTTTGAAGTGGTTTGGGCAGTTAGTCTAGATCCTTTACATTTACATACAAGTTTTGAAATCAGTTTCTCAATTTATAGCTCCCTTCTCCTCCAAGAAACAAAAGCCTTCTGGGATTTTTGAATGGAATTGCATTTTGATTGATCTAAAGATCATTTTGAGGGAGATTGATACCTTAACAATAATGAGTCTTTTGGCTTTCTAACTTTCAGGGTACCAGTCTTTCATGTCTTTTGTAAGACTTATCTCTTTGAATTCATATTACATAATACTATTTGAATTTCTGATCATACATTGTCAAGATATAAAAATGTGAATGACTTTTTCTTTTCTTTTTTCTTTCTTTCTTTTTTTTTTTTTTTTTAGAGGTTTCTCCAATAGGGCCTGTGCTTGTTGGAGAGACAGAGACAGAAAGCAAGAAATCACCTCTCAGGGAAGATGGCTAAGCCACAATCCCTTCTCCTCCATTCTCCTCTTGAGGGCGTAAATTTAAGCCACCAGGTCCAGGACGCGAATGGCAGTTGGCTACGTGGGAGCCCAGTGACATAGCTATTACACCAACAGCTGGTCCCATACATGCGTGTTTTAAGACACTGGTCAGGAATTCAAACCACCATCAACTGCATGGGAGTCCAGAGACGTAACCATTACGCCATCTGCCGGTCCCCAAAATGTAAAGGACTTTTTAATGGCTCCTGGATTCCACTGCGGTCTTGCTAACCCCACATGTTAGCTCTGGTAGTGATCTTACAGATTCCATGGATCCTTTTTATAGACAATATTACATCTTCAAATAAAGAGTTTTACTTGTTTGACCTCAATTTGGAAAACTTTTTTTTTTTTTTTACAAAATTCTTTATTTATTTTTAACAATCAAATCAAGGATATTACTATGTACATAATTTATAGTAGAGAATTTATGTTCTTGGATCTGTTGTTTCTTCTCTTTGCCTCTCATGATAGCTTTTTTTTTTCCTTTTACTTTTTTTATGTCAGTGTCTAGGCCCTCCTGTACAAGACTTGATAGAAGAGTTGGCTAAAGTCATCTTTGTTGTTAATTTTAGTGGGAAAATATTCATTCTTTCGCCATGAAAAGTACCATGAGTTTGATGTTTCTACCATTTAATTTCTGCCTTGAATCTATTTTTTTTTAATGCCAGAAAAATTTTTTTAAAAAGTTTATGGCAGCACCAAGGTAAGCCACAGTGATTACGTGAGGTATCAACATTCTTGGTACTCAATATTCAAACATCTGATTGAATTATTTTCAAAATAATAGGTGATTAGAGTTAAACATTTTTTCTCTGCATTTTTTATTTAAATTTATTTATTTACATTCATTCACTGTACATCATTACAACATACAAAATGAGATTTTCCATCCAGAGTACACTGTATATTGGCTCAATCAAGCACATCAACATACGTGTTACCTTCAACAAATAATTTTCCATTTCTTGTATGTTTTACTTTTTTCCCCATCCTTGGTTCCCTACCTCTTCCCTTCTGCCATCTCCCACTCTCGTCCCACACTGTCTCTGGCATCTATGTTTGCTTTCTATACTTTTTACCCTCCACATTTTATTGAGTCACTAAAGATCTTAATTAATCTAAATATTTTCATAGCAAGCACTGCTGATATATACATTTCCATGCACACAAGTCCAACTTTAGGCATAAACCTCAGTGAGTAGAATGAACATCCTATAAAGTATCACCTGGCTGGGGCTATATATCTTACTGCAGTCATTGAATAGGTATTTTTGATGCATTTTATTTTTTATTTTAAGAAAAAGTTTTAGTTTTTTTTGTTCTGAAACTTTTCTTTTTTTTTTTTAACTTAATTTACATTCATTCTCTAAGCATTGTCACCGCATACAAAATGTGATTTCTCATCCAGAATATACTGTATAGTGGCTTAATCATGCATGTTATTGTTAATGATGAAATGAAATATTGGTTTAAGCATTACAAATGACTATTGAAAATTTTTGGCAATATACTGAGCTTCCAGGTAAATAAGGTATACTTTATATATATATATATGTATATTTTGCCGATCTATAGATATTTATTTATATTTTTTGTGATTATAGTTATTTCATAAGTGATAGAAAATATCTTATCTATATATTCTTAATTTCTTCTTAGTCATGTAACTACAAAGTTCTATTGTAGTAATTATAATAAATATATATTACTATTATAATAGTAATATATATTTATTATAAAAAATTTATAGGGGCAGGCAGGTGGCATGTAGTTAAGGGTACTGGATTCTCACATGGTTGACCATGGTTCAAGTCCCAGACCTGGTGACTTGCTTTTTCGCTTTCCCTTTCTTTCTTTCTCTGGTCAAATTAAAAAATAATAATAACATATGAAATTAAATAAATAAATTATTATTTAAAAAAATTTTATACATTCTAAGAAATATAAAGAAAATGAATTACAGTCAAATTCATATCTTACAGAAATATCTTTAACACTATCTTTCCATAATTAAACGTATTTACAAATAATTATGTATATGGAAACATATATGCATGTAGTTTTTAGTTTGCTAATATACTGCATGTTAAAAAATTAAATAAATAAATTATTATTTAAAAAAATTTTATACATTCTAAGAAATATAAAGAAAATGAATTACAGTCAAATTCATATCTTACAGAAATATCTTTAACACTATCTTTCCATAATTAAACGTATTTACAAATAATTATGTATATGGAAACATATATGCATGTAGTTTTTAGTTTGCTAATATACTGCATGTTAAATAGTATACAGTAACTAGTTATGATAATGTAGCTTGTATTACATAAAATATCCCAGTTATGATTGGTCATGAAATTAAGGGGAAAAAAAATAAAAACTAAAGCAGCTATTTGAAGGCATTGGGGAAAATTTTTTACAAAGCTACACTTTAGGGTACCAGACTTAGGTACAGAGAAGAATGGTGGGAAGCAGATATAAACATAAAGGCCTAACATGTGTGTAACTGGAGCCTCAGTAGGAGGGAAGAGAAAGAATGGCACAGGATCAATACTTGAAGAGAGAACAGCTGAGAACTTTCCAAAACTAGAAAGAAAAATAAATCAAATTACAGTGTTAAACCCAAACCTGGATAAATGGAAAGAAAGTCACTTTAAATCCAGCAGTGCAGCTTCTGAAAGAACACATCAAAAATATAATTTAACAATAGGAAATTTCTATCACGAAAACAGGCACCTTATCTTCAAAAGACCTAATTAAGACAAGAAGCCACTTTTTCAATAAGAATAATGGAATGTCAAAGTGTTTAAAGAAAATAACAGAAAATCTAGGACGATTGTATCCAGTGAAATGTCCTTTAAAAATAAAGCCAGCAGGTAGCATGGAGGTTAAGATGCTGGCTCCCGGAACCAGCAGATGGCTTAATGGTTACATCACTGTACTCTCATGTAATCGACCGTGGTTCGAGCCCTGGACCCGGAGGCTTAAAACTCATGCTGGGCACATGTACATGTGAGCCTAAGACCCCAAGAGGAGAATGGAGGAGAAGGGATTGCAACATGGCAATTTCCTCGGGGAGTAATTTCTCATGTTCTGTATCTCTGTATCTCTGGTGAATGCACATGCCCTGTAGCAAAAATCTATCTCAAACAAGGAAAAAAAAGAAAAGACACTGGATCCCACATGGCTAGCTTCCCAGGGGGTTGAAATCACACAGGCACATATATGTGCATGCCCAAAATGTAGAGAGGAGAGTGGGGGCGCAGGGATCACAGTGTGGTCATCCTTTCTGAGGGGGGATTTCTCGCTTCCCTGTCTCTCTTTCTCTCTGTCTCTCTAGTGAATGCCTGGGCCCGATAGCAAAAACAAAACCAAACTAAAATAAATAAAGAGGTCTCTGGCTGCTAGCTGTGAGTGTGTCTCGGGCAGTGCCGTGGGCGCCCTCTCCCTGTTCTTCCCGCCATGACTCAGAAAATTGAGGAAATCCAAGACTTTCTGCCTACAGCCTGATGAAAAGACACCGCATCTGTCAAGATCAAGAAAAATGAGGCTAATGTGGGACCAGCAGTTAGCATAATGGCTATGTCGCTGGACTCCCATGTAGTAGACCGCGGTTCGCGTCCCAGACCTGGTGGCTTAAAACTCACGCCGGGCACGTGTGCCTGCGTGCCCAAGATCCCGAGAGGAGAATGGAGAAGGGATTGCGGCGTGGCCATCCCCCCGGGGGGGTGATTTCTCGCTTTCTGTCTGTCTGTCTCTCTCTCTGTCTTTCTGGTGAGAGCATGCACCCTATAGCAAAAACCTCTCAAAAAAAAAATAGGCTAATGTGAAGTTTAAAGTTCGATGCAGCAGATACCTCTACACCTCAGTTGTCACAGACAAAGAGAAGGCGGGGAAGCTGAAGCAGTCCCTACCCTCCAGGTTTGGTGGTGAAGGAACTAAAATGAACCAGATGCTGTTTGCACTACATTAAACATGTTTTAAATTCAAATATTAAATAAATAAATAAATAAAGCAATATTGATCCAGCCATGGTGGTGCACACTGGACTCTGCTGCTTCGCAGGCTCAGGACACATGGGAAGGCTGAGTTCAGTTCCCAGCCCACCCTTAAAAAAAGCTGGGCATGGTGGTGTATGTCTTTAATCCCAGCTACTCAGGATACGGAGCAAGAGAATTGCAGCATGACAGGTCACTGTCCAAAAACACCACACACATACAAAGGAGAAATTAAAAAAAAAGAAAAACAAAAACAAACAAAAAACCCAGCTACAGTAAGAGTTGATCATCAGTACAATAACACTTAAAACATTAAGGGAGTTCTTTAATCAGGAGTAAAGCCATACCACACAGGAGTGAAGCACAGTAATACAGGAAGGAGTCAGGGATACCAGAAATACACGGCTGATTTAAAACAATGACAATGTTTTGTAGGGTTTAAAATACATGCAGATTTGTTCTATTTTTTTAAAGTTTACTTCTGCCATGAGTGAGAGAGAGAGAAACGTACCCCAGCAGGGTTTCGACGCTGAGGTCTCCCTCCAGCTCCAGCCAGCTATGGATCATGGGCACGTGCCTGTCCAGTGTACTCGGGGAGGTCTCCGTACACAAACCTAGAGCTTTTCCATGTGGGTCAGCTTTATGGAGTCTCACGTTTTACTAATGCACCACTGTCTGGCCCCTAAATTCAGAATATGTGTTAACGACAGCACCAGGAGGAGGATAGTAAATGGAGTTTAAACATTAAGAAGTTCTTGCATTGTGTGGGAGATTACTAAAGTACTAATTTAAAGCAGATATTTATAAGTCAAGGATGAGTATTATAATCTCTAGTGCACCTATAAAAGATGAGAAAAACATGTATACATAATAAGTTAGTGGACTGGGAGAAACTGACTAAGAAAAAATTTACCTCAAAAGAATGTAAGAAAGGAAAAAAGAACAGAGACGAGACAGGCAAGCTAGAGAACAAAGAATACCGCAAGTGTATACCCAGTTTACCCATGTCTTAGTCCATGTAGGCTGCGATAACAAAACACCATAAAGCAGGGGCTTCTAAACTAACAGAAACTTATTTATACAGTTCTGGAGGCTCGGAGGTCCGAGACTGCAGTGCTGGGATGAGGGCTGCTTCCTAGACGACTATCTTTTCATTGCAACCTCACAGGGTGGAAGGGGCCAGGGATCTCTCTGAGGCCTCTTCTGTAAGAGTACGAATTGTGTTCAGGCAGCTCCATTCTTATGACGTAATCACCTCCCAAAGACCTCATCCCCAAATATCACCCCACCCCTGAGTTTCAATATATGAATCTGGGGGAGGGGGCACAAACATTCAGAACCATTCGGACGGTAAGGACACTGGGAACCAGCAGTTAGCATAATGGCTATGTCACTGGACTCCCACGTAGTTGACCGCGGTTCGCGTCCCAGACCCGGTGGCTTAAAACTCACGCTGGGCGCGTGTGTGTGCATGCCCAAGATCCCGAGAGGAGAATGGGGGAGAAGGGATTGCGGCATGGCCATCCCCCCTGGGGGGTGATTTCTCGCTTTCTGTCTCTATGTCTCTCTCTGTCTGTCTGGCGAGTGCATGCGCCCTATAGTGAAAACCTCTCTCCAAAAAAAAAAAACACTAATATTATAACTTACGTGAAATGCTTTATGAAGTAAATACTCCAATTCAAACACAAATATTATCAGACTGGCCTGAAAACAACTTTATGATGTTTACATATTTTAAATATATGAAAACAGAAACTAAATGCATTTTCAAAAAGATATTTTATGGTAATAACAAGGGAAACAACGGAGCTGTAGTGATAGCAAAGGAGACTACATACAGCGAGAGGTAACCAAGTTGAGGGTATAGTGATAAAAGGTAATCAGGTTATAATGCTGAAGTATTATATAATAACGATGCATCATATACTGTGATATAATTATACATGACAATGAGACTATATAAAATTATTTGATGAAAATCAAACAATAATGATAAAATCAGTATAATCCGGTTATAATGATAAAGGAGCCTATTTCACAAGCTTAACAAAAAATCATCTTATATTTCTGTATATATGATAGTACAGCATCAAATTATATTGTAAAAAATTAACACCACTGTGCAGCAGGTGGTGTGGCTTATGGCAATTCGAATCCCAGAACTGGTATCTTGCTTTCTCACTTTCTCTCTCTCTGTCTTTCTGTGGTGAGCACATATGCCCTATAGCACACTTGCATAAATAAATAAATAAATAAATATTTTAAAAATAATGAGCACAACTAGAAGCATAAATAAAGAAATGTACAACCCTTGATTAAGATTGTTTCACACATCTCTCAGAAACTTATAAATCATTCAGACAAATGTATCAGTAGAAAGCTTCAAACAGCATAATACATTTGACTCGTTGACATACGAAGAGTTTTACACTCAACAAATGCAGAATACACATTATGATCAAGCATACATGAACTCATCAGAAAAATAACAATTGGGTCACTGGGAAAGTCATGACTCATTTTTGCATAGAAAAATAAGTCATGACTTCCCCGACAACCAATTATTTCCTGAGCCGGAGGTTTCAACAAATGCCTAGGAACTGAAATCGTATTGTGTTCTGTCTGTAGTATAATTAAGTTGGAAATCAATAGCAAAAAAAAAAACTGGAGAGGGAGGCTGGAAAGTGGCTCCACAGTAATGCGGTGCTCTTCAAGGCTCACCCTCATGGAAGACGCCAGGGGACATTTTGGACATGCCTGCGACAGGACTAGCTGAAGCAGGAGATGGACTGCCACTTGAGGACCCCATCGGGGGTGCTGTCTCCCTATCTCTCCCTCACTTTCTTGCTCATGGATGAAATTTACACACACACAAACACACAAAGCTAGAAAATCTCCAAATGTTTGATACTTAGAAACATATATATATAGGTATATACACACACACTCCTACATATATATAATACACACATACGTATTTATACACAAAGACATCATATACATCAATATACAGTTGGCCCTCCGTAGTCATGGGTACATTAATGGATTCAACCAAAAGTAGATTAAAATATTTGAAAAAGAACAATAAAACATAACAATATGACACTAAATAGAAATAAAGAACAATACAATATAACAACTATATACGTAACATTTACACTCCCTTAGGAATATAAGTAATCTATAGCATATATAAAGTACACAGGAGCATATACAAACGTTATAGTGTACTGTGCTCTTTATATGAAGGACTCAAACATCCTGGGATTTTATTGGAAGGTGGCTCTTGGGACCAATGCCTCATAGATACTGGAGGATGAGACTGTATGTGCATGTATATGTGTGTATAGTACATATTACATAGCAGTGATCTTTTTTGTTTCACTAACATTTTATTTTTTTTTCTTTTTTAGACAGATTTTTGCTATAGGGCACATGCACTCACCAGAGAGACAGATACAGAAAGTGACAAATCATGCCCCCCCACCCCCGCCGGGGAGATGACTGCATGTAATCCCTTCTCTTCCATCCTCCTCTTGGGATTTTGGGCACACATGCACACGCACCTGGCATGAGTTTAAAGTCGCCGGGTCTAGGACTCGAACCACAGTCAGCCATGTGGGAGTCCAGTGATGTAACCATTATGCATTTTCTTAAATAGTACCTAATGGACATAGCCTCTGAATCTCTTGTACATTCTTCACACACATCACGAAACTCCATGTGAGCCGACTTTACGTAGCTCCTGGAGAACTGAGGGGTAAAGGGAAGCGCCTGGACTTCTGATCCTACAGGCTTTTTCTCAGTATCCCAGGCCTTCTCTAAAATGCAACGCGAAGGACAAGGGAAGAACTTCACTGAGGCTCTGCCTGCTCTTGTGGAAGGGGAGTTCATTAGACCAGAGAATCCAAGTTTTAATTTACTGACTGTCCCTAAAGAAGGTGGAGGGAAACTAGGAATTGGAGAGAACCAATATTTAGTTTATTTCATTCAATCCTCAAAAGGAACTGGTGAGATGCCTGGATTAATTTCCCCTTCCAAGAAGATCTGAGGTTCAGAGAGAGTGATGTCCCGGTCCAGGTCTGCACCTGCTTGGCCACCTTGGCAACTCTGGCTGGATTGCAGGTTAGCGCTCCTCAGCCAGAGAATTGGAATCCTGTTAGAGAAGGCAGGAGACTGCTTTCATGAAGCATGCTTTTAGTCACAATCCTCTGAAAGATTTTCCAAGCAATTTGTCTTTATATTTTTATATATTTATTTTTTAAGAGAGATTTTTGCTACAGGCATGTGTGGTGGCTGGAGAGAGAGAGTCAGAGACAGAAAGCTAGAAATCAGCCCTCCTCGCCCCCCTCCCCCACCATGGCCACACCACAATCCCTTCTCTATTCTTCTCTTGGGATCTTGGGCACACAGGCGCCTGGCATAGTTTAAGCCACAGGGCCTGGGAATCAAACCACTGTGGACTACACCAGAGTCCAGCGACCTAACCAGTATGCCATCAGCTGGTCCAGCAATTTGTCTTCACTAACCAAGTGTTTACTTACACACATGATTTTTAGCGAGCATGAAAGTATCTCAAATATTCGAACACTGTTGGCTAGTGACAATCTTTCACTCTTGTGACTTCCAGAGTACTAGAAAACGTGTGATTTACATTTTGAAATTGCCTTCACTTTTTTCTTCTGCATAACAACATGATATTCATGTATTTTCAAAGTTCAGGCTACATTAGTTTGTTCGCAGTCTGACGTTTTAAAAGTGGAATGGGAGCCTCAACTCTTTGTTTCCCTTTCAAAATAGATCAGTAACTGATGACTTTGATTTTTAACATTTTATTTCCTGAAAGGAGAATATTTTTTTTAATTATTTCAGGTAAGTCGAGGTTACACTATTGAAGGCAGAAATTAATCCCTTAATTTTGCAGGAACGCTGTTAGTTTCAAGGCGGTTTTCATTGGCCTGGGGCTGGCGGCGGTCGGGTCAGCAGAGCTCCCGCGCGGCCGCGCCATCCCAGCACTTACAGGCGTGCAGGAGGGACGCGCGGAGGCGGGAGCCGAGGGCGATGAGCAGCCGCGGAGAGG
>NW_006159461.1:458406-459076 GCF_000334495.1 Tupaia belangeri chinensis | reverse complement strand
CGCCCCCCCGCGAGCTACCCCCCCAGCCTATCCTGCGCGGGATGGCTCCTCTCCTTCCGCTCCTGGAGACAGACCCTCTGCTCCGCCAGCCAGGTAAGGGAAATTGCTGTTGAGTTTGCTGTTACCGAGATAACGCGGAATCTGGGGGAACAGAAGCTTGCCACTGCAGAATTCGGCGGGCTGACTCAAGGTCTGCAAAGAGCACCCTGAAACAGGGAGATAGGTTTGCATTTTTCCAATAAAGGGTTAAGGTTGCTCTGCCTAGCACTTCCTTTGATATATTCAACTGGTTGGGATGCGATTCAGCTCACCAGGGGGAGGTTTGGGGCGCCGCGCCACCCTCCTCCGGCGTGCTACCCTAAAGTTACACGTGGACCAGCCTAACCTCTGTTTTCAATTCCGCTTTCTAGCCCCGAGGGTCCGCGGCGACAGTGGGCTGTGAGGTGGCCTGGCACCCCGCTCCCCCGCCCCGCGGAAAAGCGGGAGAAGAGCCTGTCGCCCTGCCAGGCGCAGGCCGGCGTGGACGCGGGCTGCAAGAGCGCGGAGCCCTGCGGGGCAGCGGTGGGGAACGCAGGTCTCCGGCCACCCTGCCTTCACCGGGATGCACAACGCGTCGTGCTCGGAGTCCGGACCAGCCAACGCGTAAGGCCGGGGGCCGGCGCAAGGCGGC
>NW_006159461.1:453340-458380 GCF_000334495.1 Tupaia belangeri chinensis | reverse complement strand
CGGGCGGTGGCGGTGCCTGTCGTCTACGCGGTGATCTGCGCCGTGGGGCTGGCGGGCAACTCGGCGGTGCTGTACGTGCTGCTGCGGGCGCCCCGCATGAAGACCGTCACCAACCTGTTCATCCTCAACCTGGCCATCGCCGACGAGCTCTTCACGCTCGTGCTGCCCATCAACATCGCCGACTTCCTGCTGCGGCGGTGGCCCTTCGGGGAGCTCCTGTGCAAGCTGGTCGGGGCCATCGACCAGTACAACACCTTCTCCAGCCTCTACTTCCTCGCCGTCATGAGCGCCGACCGCTACCTGGTGGTGCTGGCCACCGCCGAGTCGCGCCCGGTGGCCGGTCGCACGTACGGCGCGGCGCGCGCGGTGAGCCTGGCGGTGTGGGCGCTCGTCACGGTCGTCGTGCTGCCCTTTGCCATCTTCGGGCGCCTCGACGACGAGCAGGGCCGGCGCCAGTGCGTGCTGGTCTTCCCGCAGCCCGAGGCCTTCTGGTGGCGGGCGAGCCGCCTCTACACGCTCATCCTGGGCTTCGCCATCCCGGTGTCCACCATCTGCGTCCTCTACACCACGCTGCTGTGCCGGCTGCGCGCCATGCGGCTGGACAGTCACGCCAAGGCCCTGGACCGCGCCAAGAAGCGGGTGACTTTCCTGGTGGTGGCCATCCTGGCCGTGTGCCTCCTCTGCTGGACGCCCTACCACCTGAGCACCGTGGTGGCGCTCACCACCGACCTGCCGCAGACGCCGCTGGTCATCGCCCTGTCCTACTTCATCACCAGCCTGAGCTACGCCAACAGCTGCCTCAACCCCTTCCTCTACGCCTTCCTGGACGACAGCTTCCGCAGGAACCTGCGCCAGCTGGTGGCCTGCCGCGCCGCCGCCTGACGCCCCAGCCCCCGCGCTCCCGCCCGCCGGGCCAGCCGCGGTCCCCGACAGGGAGCCGTCGCTTCCCTGCACACCCGGGGACATGCCGATTCTCAGGCTGCAGCCCAGAAGCAGAGAACCGAGGGCGCTATGGCTACCCTGCAATGCGCGTTCGTGAAGCCCTCCGGGCGAGCTGTGCGCTCCGGCGTGAGGACCTCTGCCCCGGTGGTGCTGGTCCTGAGCTCTGCCAAGAGCCCTCCGCGGTAGGGCAGAGGCGGAAGAAAGTCCGGGCGCCGCCAGGCGTCGCGTTAGCGCTTGCGTCTGCTCTTTGCTTATTCGCTTTCAGCAGCGACTGCGTGCTTCTCACGATGAGGAGCAGCTGGCCGGTTCCCTGGCCCTCCTCCGCGCCGCAGCAGCCACCCCTGATCTGGGCTGGGTGGGGTGGAGTGCGCGGGACCGCTGCTGGGCGGCCAAGGCTTCTCCGATGCGGAAGACCGAAGGATTCCGGATGCTAGGAGGTGTGTGCGGGCGTGTGTGTTGCGTGTGTGTCTTCGAAGGCGTGCAGGGCGGAGGCCGGAGCCTGGCTGTGACTGTCTAGAACAGTGTTAAGATAGTGACAATGCCCCCTCCCAGTCCAAGCCCCTTCTCTGCTATTTCCTTTTTCCACCCACGAACTCACTTAAAAATGCTCCATGACTGCTAGACTGCAGGGACCGGGACCTCCCGGGGATGAGGCCCGGAACCCGAAGGCGTCTTTTAGACGCGGAGTTCCAGCGCCCCCTGGCGTCCTAGCTGCCCCAGAGTGTCCTGGGACCCCGCCGCCGCGCACCGGCAGAGCGCTTCCTCTGACCGCGCTTCCCACCTGGGAGGGCCAACGCTGCTCCCCACAGGGAGCTCTGATTCCCCCAGACCCCGGGCCCCACTGGGCTTCTTGGACCAGTTCGTTGTAACGATCTGTGTGAGTACAGGTGTTCAAGGACCGAGAACTTCCTAAGTATTTCACCTGTGTCTGAGGATAGAATAAGATTTAAACATGCTGTCTATTCCCATGCTGGTTTTATTTCCCTTGTGTTCTTCCTCTTAGGTCAATCCCTGGGGGACTCCCGCCCACAGGCGCTGTGGGTTACCTGTGGCTCAGTAGGCACCTGGTAGGTGAGATCAAGTCCGGTAAATCTGGGGACTGTGGTTCTAGTCCCCTCGTGAGCACAGACCTTTAGATTATCTCCACTTGGGGAGACGCATGTGGGTTAAGAGAGAAAACTAGACACTTGTGGTGCTGGTGTGAACCACCCACCCGCAATTCACACCTCGGACTAACCAAACTCCGGACTACACTGTAGTGTTATTTTATTTTATTTTAGAGGTTTTTGCTATAGGGCGTGTGCACTCGCCAGAAAGAGAGAGACAGAGAAACAGAAAGCGAGAAATCATCCCCCAGGGGGGATGGCCACACCACAATCCCCTCTCCTCCATTCTTCTCTTGGGATCTTGGGCACGCCCGCACACGTGCCTGGCACATGCGCCTGGCCTGAGTTGAAGCCACCGGGTCCAGGACTCGAACAACGGTCAACTATATGGGAGTCCAGCAACACAGCCATTAACTAACTGCTGGTCCCTTCACTGTAGTGTTTTGAAAGGTGTTATTCTTCAAGATGAATTCCAACCAGAAATGAGCAAGTCTAAAAATACTTGCTTCCTATGATAGGCTTGGTGTTTGTGTGAGTGTGCCAGGGTTGTCAGCAGGCTTTGGTAATTTAGTTTGATGGGTGTTTTCAATGATTCAGACTTGATTTTTTTTTTCCCCTACAAGGCATGTGTGCTGGGCAGAGAGAGAGAAAGTGAGAAATCACCCCCATGGGGATGTCCACATTGCGTTTCTTTCTCTTTCAGTCTCCTCTTGGGAGCTTGGGCTCCGTGGCAGCATGCACCCAGCCTGTCTTTCAAGCTGCCCCTCCAGGACTTCAACCAGGGAGTCAGCCATGTGGATCCAGCGCCTTAACCTCCAGGCCACTTGCTGGCCTTCAAGGTATCATTTTAAAAATATGTGGAAGGGAAACCTGTCCCTGGAGAAGGAGGAAGGAATCCCCTTGCTGATCTTGGTGAATGAGAAGTGCTCCCCTAGCTCTCAAAGGTATTAGGAGCATTGAACTAATTCACCGCTGTAGTTTAGAACGTGAAAGTTGACAAACTTCTCTTGGTGGCAAAGATGGTCAATTGTTTAAAGTCTTTCACCTCCAGTGCATTGGATGACCTGTATCATGGCCTACAAACAGGCTTCTGCTGGTGGGCTTCAGAGACCACTTGGAATTCATTTCAGTATCATTCAAATTTCTAGGAAACATTCTGTTGCCTTTTTAAATAGCTCACAAAATTATTTTTATGAATTTTCTGTAGTTTTTCAAAATTAAACTTTTTACTTTCTAAACAATGCTTTCCTTTATTCATGATAGTGTGCACACCAGGAGAGTGGGAACGAGAGAGGAGAGAGGGATACCCTCCGCAGTCTGGCCCTGCTGTGATTCCCCGCCTCCATCTGCCAGCCGTTCTGGGCCTGGGCACCTGAGCAGGCCGACCCGGCCAGGGATTCCAACCACAGTTGCCATGTGGACCAGGCTCCAGCAAGGTATTACCCCTGTACCCACATTTTAGATTTAGAGCAACTTCCATACTAAGATCACGGACAGAGAGTAAGGTGGACTTTTGGCTATGAACACAGTCAGATGTGATCATCTGGATTTGAAACCTCACCTGTCTTCTCCACTCAGTGACCACACTGACAGTCTCTGGAGACGGGTGCGGGGACCACCTTGTGCCTGCTGTGTGTCGGCTGAAGCTGTCTGGGATCTAGGGGGAGGACTGCTGCAGAGGCTCATGGACAGCACTGCTGTGAGGGCCACAGCCAGGTGGGGGCCGGCTCCCCAGAGTGCACGCTCAGTCTCACCTGGCCTTCCCAGTCAGGGGTACACGGTTGGATCGTTACTTCGGGTCATTGCCCTACACATGAGCATGCAGGAGTCCAGACTGTACGTCCATGCTTCCTTTCTATGTCATAGGTAAGAAGAGACCAAACATGCAAATAAACTACGGACAGGCAGAATTTATTTACATCACTGTATTGCAGAGGTTTTTAACTGTGTTGCATTCTTGCCGTCTTTGTGTGAAATATATGGTTTGGTTTTTACCACGTCTCTCAAATTTAAAAATGTCTGTTTTCATTTGATTTTGTACAGCTATCTAATGAATGCACTTATGCTTTCTCTTGAGAAATGCAGGAATTTTGCTAGTCCGTTGCAGATGAGCTCAGTTTATAATAAAAGCTGAAACCCTCGTGTGATACGTGGACCTTCTGTTTCCTGAGAATGTGGGATTCATGACTCAGTCACCTTAGCATGTATGCATTGTTAATTTTTTTTAAAAGTATTGCCTTTTTGGGAAAAGTTATCTAATGGATAAGTAATGAATACACAGAAGTATTGGACGGAGAAGATTAAGAATCACATTCCTTCTCCTCTCACCTTTTAATTTGGTTAATTGAGGAAAATAATGCAAAGTTGCTGATTGACACAGAGATGCTGTTGTGGAAGGTTAGCTGGGCAGAGACAGGATAAGCTTTTATCATAATCACAATCCTCGCTTCTTCAATATCTGAGCAGCTATATAGAAGGTGAGAGGGGAGAGAAGCTGCTTCAATTGTGAGCGTACACATCGCTATTTCAGTTAGTGGTATGCACAGACACGACACGAATATATGGAAGGTGGGAGATCTACTTATTTATTTATTTAAGGTTTTGCTATAGGGCATGCACTTGCTGGAGAGAGACGAGAGACAGAGAGAAGGAAAGTGAAAGGGATGGGTACACCACAATCCCTTCCCCCCCATCTCCTCCTGGGATTTTGGGCACACACATACATGTGCCCAGTGTGAGTTTCAGGCTGCCGGGTCTGGGACTCCAACCGTGGTTTACCATGTGGGAATCCAGTGACACCACCTGCTGGCCCCCCTCACACTTATTTTTAAAGTTTATTTGTTTATTTCTTCCATGAGTGCATGTGTAAGAGAGAGAGAGAGAGAGAGAGAGAGAGAGAGAGACAGCATTCCAAGGGGATCTTTTTTTTTTTTTTTTTTTTTTTAAAGGGTTTTTTTTTTTGGGCCCGGTTTTGGGCATGCATGGCCACACG
>NW_006159461.1:421968-453234 GCF_000334495.1 Tupaia belangeri chinensis | reverse complement strand
GGGATTTTGATGCCAGGATCCGCCCCAGCTCCAGCCAGCCCTGCATCATGGACACGCATCTGCTCAGTGTGCCAAACTTGGAGGCTTCCCGTGCGAGTCAGCCTCGCAGAATGCTGTGGTTTACCCCGTTCCGCAGTCTGCCCAGCCCCATACTTTGTAAACCCTCCTTTCCACAGCAACATGCTGGGAAAGTGACCATCATGGACTCAACCGTCTCTCCTTAGGCATACTAGGGAAAAGAGCGGAGAATGCTTCACACACTAGGCCTTTGTAGGACAGCTCTGGGTCCGGCCTTCAGCCCATTGTACACCCAAGGAACGTGAGATGAAAGGAAGCAGATCCATTTACCCCTAGAGGCAGTGAAGGCCAGTCAGAGCCACCCAGTTCCTGCACTGGGGATTGTCTCCTCCTACTGTGACAGTGATGGAATTGGTTACAATGTATACTTTGGTCTTTAAAATTATTAGAAACCACGAAAGTTTTAAAAATATCTAATGGATCAAGCAAGATACACTATTATTATATCATGTGACAGGGAAGGCAGGATTACTCAATCCTAACCCAGAGTCTGGCAAAGTATATGGGATCAAGTTATATGAGAATAAAACTTCCTCGGCCAGATCTGCCGTACTACTCAGCCCCCCAGGGACCCCGTGCATGGCAGTCCCCGTGACCTGCACACGTGGAGCTGTGCTCCAGATGCATCGCTCATTTTTAACTCTTACTTAGTTTTACAATTAAAAGTTGATTGTAGAGTGCACGAAAGCATGAGAGAGAGAGAGAGAACTTTCACAGAGTCTGGGCACGCCTGATCTCCTTCCTGCAGTTCTCCAGACCATGAGAAAGTAGGCTGACCGGGCTGAAGATTTGAACCACCGTCACCATGAAGGATCTGGCTTCTCCTGAGCCACACATCTGTCTTTGCACCTCTGAGCCAGCCCTGCGCAGTTGCAATAAACGGAATGTTTACGGTACCTGTTAAGATAGATGGAGTTTTACAATGTATGATCCTATCCTTGAATTTAAGGTAAGGCACATTTATTTGTTTATATCAAATCCCATAAGGTTGTGTGAAGACATCATATCAACTAAAAGGAAAAACAATGAGAAGAAGCAAGAATAATTAAAAGAGGATTTTTCAGAATCGTGTCAGCGTGAATGAGCTGCATGCTTCCCACGGTCCGGGATTTCTCTTCTGACAAACACCGCTGGGCGAAAAGACAGTGCCTTCCCCACAGCGTGAATGCAGTGCTGCCAGGGGCGTGGCCTTGTTCTGTGAATCTGGGTCCTCTAACAGAGACTGTGTGACCAGATGGACAACCCATGCCATCCTGAAGTGTCCCAAGGGCCATTGCCAAGGACTGTACCGTCCAGCCACTACACACCACGGAAAGAATGGGTGGACGTGCCGCCAGACTTATGTGTAGTTTATAATCTGGGAGAGATCGGGAGTGATCCAACAGCTGGGGCGGGTCATTTGTGAACACAAAATAGTAACAACATAACAGCAATTTTATTTTTAAGATTTTGCCATAGGGCATGTGTACTCCACTCGAACCATGGTCGACTACATGGGAGTCCAGCAACATAGCCATTACGCTAACTGCTTGTCCCTCCAAGGGGATCTTGATGCCACGATCCGCCCCAGCTCCAGCCAGCCCTGCATCATGGACACGCATCTGCTCAGTGTGCCAAACTTGGAGGCTTCCCGTGCGAGTCAGCCTCGCAGAACGCTGTGGTTTACCCCGTTCCGCAGTCTGCCCAGCCCCATACTTTGTAAACCCTCCTTTCCACAGCAACATGCTGGGAAAGTGACCATCATGGACTCAACCGTCTCTCCTTAGGCATACTAGGGAAAAGAGCGGAGAATGCTTCACACACTAGGCCTTTGTAGGACAGCTCTGGGTCCGGCCTTCAGCCCATTGTACACCCAAGGAACGTGAGATGAAAGGAAGCAGATCCATTTACCCCTAGAGGCAGTGAAGGCCAGTCAGAGCCACCCAGTTCCTGCACTGGGGATTGTCTCCTCCTACTGTGACAGTGATGGAATTGGTTACAATGTATACTTTGGTCTTTAAAATTATTAGAAACCACGAAAGTTTTAAAAATATCTAATGGATCAAGCAAGATACACTATTATTATATCATGTGACAGGGAAGGCAGGATTACTCAATCCTAACCCAGAGTCTGGCAAAGTATATGGGATCAAGTTATATGAGAATAAAACTTCCTCGGCCAGATCTGCCGTACTACTCAGCCCCCCAGGGACCCCGTGCATGGCAGTCCCCGTGACCTGCACACGTGGAGCTGTGCTCCAGATGCATCGCTCATTTTTAACTCTTACTTAGTTTTACAATTAAAAGTTGATGGTAGAGTGCACGAAAGCATGAGAGAGAGAGAGAGAGAGAACTTTCACAGAGTCTGGGCACGCCTGATCTCCTTCCTGCAGTTCTCCAGACCATGAGAAAGTAGGCTGACCGGGCTGAAGATTTGAACCACCGTCACCATGAAGGATCTGGCTTCTCCTGAGCCACACATCTGTCTTTGCACCTCTGAGCCAGCCCTGCGCAGTTGCAATAAACGGAATGTTTACGGTACCTGTTAAGATAGATGGAGTTTTACAATGTATGATCCTATCCTTGAATTTAAGGTAAGGCACATTTATTTGTTTATATCAAATCCCATAAGGTTGTGTGAAGACATCATATCAACTAAAAGGAAAAACAATGAGAAGAAGCAAGAATAATTAAAAGAGGATTTTTCAGAATCGTGTCAGCGTGAATGAGCTGCATGCTTCCCACGGTCCGGGATTTCTCTTCTGACAAACACCGCTGGGCGAAAAGACAGTGCCTTCCCCACAGCGTGAATGCAGTGCTGCCAGGGGCGTGGCCTTGTTCTGTGAATCTGGGTCCTCTAACAGAGACTGTGTGACCAGATGGACAACCCATGCCATCCTGAAGTGTCCCAAGGGCCATTGCCAAGGACTGTACCGTCCAGCCACTACACACCACGGAAAGAATGGGTGGACCTGCCTCCAGACTTATGTGTAGTTTATAATCTGGGAGAGATCGGGAGTGATCCAACAGCTGGGGCGGGTCATTTGTGAACACAAAATAGTAACAACATAACAGCAATTTTATTTTTAAGATTTTGCCATAGGGCATGTGTACTCCCTGGAGAGAGACACAGAGACAGAGAGGGGAAGTGAGAAATCACCCTAGGGAATGGCCACGGCACAATCCCTTCTCCTCTACTCTCCTCTCAGGATTTTGGGCATGGAGGCACGTGTGCCCTGTGTGATTTTCAAGCCTCTGGATCCGGGACTTGAACTGCGGCCAGCTAAGACGGAGTCCAGCTCTTTCACCACCACACCACCTGCTGGCCCCAAAAGGGCCATTTTAAATGGTTCATCCATTTGGCAAACTGGCTTACTTTAGGCAGCGATGAGTTACCTGGTAAATGAGAAAAGAGTAACCCTATTTCAATCTAGGTGATAAGAACGAAGCAATCCAATTGGAAAAGGTATAAATATTTACACTCGTAATAGTGCCAAGAGTCTAATGCACATTCGACTACGTGTCGCTGGTTTTTTTTTTTCCTCTTTTTTTTTTGGATAGGTTTTTGCTATAGGGCACATGTCCTCACCAGAAAGACAGAAAGACAGAGAGTGAAAAATCACCCCCCCTCCAGGGGGGATGGCCACGCCGCAATCCCTTCTCCTCCATTCTCCTCTCAGGATCTTGGGCACGCATGCACACACGCCCAGTGTGAGTTTAAGCCACCGGGTCCGGGACTTGAACTGCTGTTGACTACATGGGAGTCAAGCAATATAGCCATTATGCTAATTGCTGGTTCCTACATGTCACTGTTTTGATTCCTGTAATTCCTCCCTCCTGATAAAAATGCTACTCTTGGGACCAGCAAATGGTGTAGTGGTTATGTTGCCGAACTCCCACGTGATCAACCGTGGTTCAAGTCCCGGACCTGTAGGGACGTGTTTGGAGAGAGGCCCTGAGGGTGTGGGGACATGTTCTGAGCAAACACCACCTGTCCCTTTGGGCTATGGCGGAAACTTGCGGCTTGTCCTTTCCTTGATCCTTGCTTCAGGTAGAGCAAAGGGTGGAACTTTCTAGGAACCTGTGTGGCTGTCCCCCCCGGGGGGGGGGTGATTTCTCATTTTCTCTCTCACTGCCTCTGTCTCTCTCTTTCTCTCTCTGGGGGTTCACACACCCTAAGGCAAAAACCTCTTTTTAAAAAAAGTTACTCTTTATTGGAACACTTCCATTTGAACAGACCATGGTTTGTGGGTGTCCAACACCCTTAACCACCACATCACCCGCCGGCCCCAGTAAATATATATATATATTTTTAAAAAAGAAGAAAAGCATCACTGACATGCCGTAGGACAGTATCTATGTCTTTCAGTGCCACCACATGCCCAGGCCTGCAGAAGCAGCAGCTTTCAGATCCACACGCACCAGGCTGCCCTGGAGACCCATTACATCAGGTTGTGCAGGGGGGTCGGGCGTTACCATTTCTCCAGGTGGTGTCTGGACCCCAGAATGAGACATTGCAGCAGCGCCATCCAGATGACACGTATCTTTGTGGACAGGAGACTGAATGCTTGTCACCCATGCCACTGAACTCAGTGTGGCCGACCGTGGGGGAAACCGAGATACCGATGTGAGCTTATTTTTCCTTGAGCATTACACCAGTAACTGATTCGGTGCCTGCTTTTTCTTTCTTTTCTTTTCTTTTTTTCTTTTCTTTTCTTTTCTTTTTTTTCTCTGTTGTATACACTTCCGAATGAATAACTTTATTAACTGCTAATGGAAATTAGAACTTTTCTGGGATCTTCTGACAATTTTTTAAATCTTAAAATGGTTCTCTTCAGTGAAGCCATCTTTGGAGTTAGCGACCTCTCACCGTATCTGTTGTCTTTTTGGTCCAGACCCTCAGAATTTAAAAATAGCTTCAAGTTAAGGAAAGGTCACTTTCCACAGTTCGGTTCTCTGAAAAACTTCCATCTCCTACTGAAAGCCGTAGTCCAGGAGCGAAGCAATCACATGCTGAGACCGCAAGGCCAATTCGAAAGTCACTGTGAACGCTCGCACTGGCTGGTCTTAGTTACCCCAAGCCTGAACATGCAGCCCTGGAACAGGCGACCTCTCTGTCACACGCGGGACTTCTATAAAGCAGAGGGCACCGTGAAGGGAGCGGAGGCGTCAGCGCAATGAGACAAACCATAGCCAATCATGAACACCAGGGTTCAAGTGACCAGATGTTGAAAAGAGATGGGAGCCAGCTTTCAACTCCATTTCCAACACCACATTACAGAAGAACTATTTTTAAAAATAAAAAAGAATCGAGGGAAAAGAAAAAATAATAAAAAGAAAATCTAAACCGTTGAATGACCCCCCCCCTTTTGTTCCTGATCAACTTCATATCTTCCTCTTCGCTTTCCAGTTCTTTTATAATATGATTATCAGCCATTCTCTGACCGTCAAAGAGAAACCGAGTGAATTCTTTGGAACTCCGTCTTTGACAGGATGATTGCGTTTCTTGAGGTGTGTTGTCATTTTCACTTTGAAGTGAATCTCACTGCTATCCTGTCCAATGACTTTGAGTTTAATGCATTCTCTTTCCTTCTTACCCCCCAAGTCCTCAGTGGAGGGTTTTGCCTCCTGGGCAGACATGGTGGCCGTGGCTTCACCTGGGAGGATCTCTGCACAGCAGCTGCCTCGGGCAGGCAGAAGCTCACTCGGGGGTTTTTCTCGGTGCCTGCTTTTAATTGATCTCACTTGGAAGTTTGCCCCTCTTCTTGCCTGACCATTGTTTAAGTTATATTTTATAAGAATAAGTTAATATAATTGTAAAAACTGACCTCAGTATCTAAAATATCAAAATATGAATTGACTAGGTTCCTGGGGTATAGGCTTCTCTTGACTGTAGGTGTTTGTTTTCCACTTGCTATAGGGCATGTGTGCCCGGAGGGAAGGGGAGAAAGAGGGAGAGAGAGATGGAAAGTGAAAAACACCCCCAAGGGGAATGACCATGCCACAGTCCCTCCTCCTCCATTCTCCTCTTGGGATTTTGGGCATGCGTGCATACTTGACATGTTTCTCAAGCCTCTGGGTTCAAAATTCGAACTGCACAGTTGGCCATGTGGAATCCAGCTGCTTTAACCAAAACATCACCTGGCTGGCCCAGGTTTCTTTGTTTTTGTTTCATTTTTTGTTTCATAACAGTGATTACGTTAGCCTGCTGGCATGCTTTGAAGCTCACTTTGCACTGGAGTAAAAATAGTCTTCAAAATAAACATTCCCCTTTTTGTAATAGGTTATACTCAGAGAATTAAAAAGAAAGCTGGTTTTGAGACCAACAGTTAGCGTAATAGCTATGTCACTGGACTCCCACGTAGTCGACCGCAGTTCGCATCCCGGACCCGGTAGCTTAAAACTCACGCTGGGCGTGTGTGTGTGCGTGCCCAAGATCCCGAGAGGAGAACGGAGGAGAAGGGATTGCAGTGTGGCCATCCCCCCTGGGGGGTGATTTCTCGCTTTCTGTCTCTCTGTCTGGCGAGCACACAAGCCCTATAGCAAAAACCTCTCCAAAAAATAAAAACAATAAAGAAAGCTAGTTTAATTAATTCTATTTGTTATTCTCAGTAGGGAGAGCCACACTGATTAAAAACAACAACAACAACACAAAAACCCTATAGATGCTACTATGTTACTATCAATATCTACCTGTTCAAGACATTTGTAAAAAGTGGACTTGCCTGCCACCTGAAGGATGACAGGCAAAAAAGTCGGACTCTGCCATTGTAGCCATGCCAGCTTTAAAGCAAATAGACAGAAACCAGCATGTACTCATCAGACGACATCAGGAAAAAACCTTGACCTGTTCTTCACAAGCTGAATTTCTCTCTTTCTGTACATTTCCTCAGCTGTCCGGCTGAACTGTGCGAAAAGTCACTGTGGCACACACACACCCCAAAGAGGCAGGGAGTGATGCTCTGTATTAGGAGACCAGAGAAAACCAGCCACCAACGGCAATGCTCGCATCTTGACTGTGAAACGTGAAATCCCAACTTTAGAGCCGAATTTAGAGACGACTGGGGAGAACTGAATCCAGGTTGGCTTTTAGAAAGCAATAGGGATTATTTGTTTGTTTGGTAATTTCTCTACTTGTCTTAATAATATTTTGGTTACATGTGATCATTTCCTTTTTATTTTTACAAGTGAGCAAAGAATTGCCAAAGGCTGCATGTGTTGACTAGAGAAACAGAAAGAGAGAGAGAGAGGGAAAGCGATAAAACACCTTCATGGGCAATGATCACATCTACTCCTTTCTCCTCCATTTCTCCCTTTTTTTTTGTTTTTTGAGAGGTTTTCACTATAGGGCGCGTGCGCTCGCCAGACAGACAGAGAGACAGAGAGACAGAAAGCGAGAAATCACCGCCCAGGGGGGATGGTCACGCCGCAATCCCTTCTCCTCCATTCTCCTCTTGGGATCTTGGGCACGCACGCACGCACGCCCGGTGTGAGTTTTAAGCCACCGGGTCCGGGACGTGAACTGCGGTCAACTACGTGGGAGTCCAGCGACATAGCCATTACGCTAACTGCTGATTCCCCATTTCTTCCTCTTTTTAAGCTACTGGGTCCAAGACTTGAACTGCAGAGTTGCCCAAGTGCCTTAACCACCATGGCACGGGCTGGCCTAGGACTTTCTCTCTTCTTGAGATGAAGGCATAAACATGGAGGAGTGAAAGATTATGGTACCAGGTCGTAGAGAAAGTCATGACGTATTTTTCTATGTTTTTCTATGCAAAATGTCATGCCTTTCCAGAAAACCCATTATTTGTAATTTACACTATTCAAGAAATATCTGTGTGTCTCTGTGAAAATAAAGCAAATACATTTAAACATGTGCAGTGAGAGGGTTACAGGTGTTCCCCCCAGCTTTTCGGGATGTTTAAACACTTTCACAATAAAATTTGGAAGCCGAATAGAAACGTATAAAGCAGCAGCAATCCTTGACGAGCCATGTTGTTGGCCCTTTATTGGCACCCCTGTGTAGACACAGAGCTGATAGGACCGCACCACGTCATGTCTGACCGGCGCCCCTGGCCACTCCGCGCCTCTCCGATCTTCCTGTCTGGGTCTGCTCAGGCTGTTAGAGCGGAACACACGCCTTAGGCAGGAGGCATATAAACCACAGGTGTTTATTTCTCACACAGGAGCTGGGGAGACCGAGATCAAGGGGCTGGCAGAGTCTGGGTTTGGTAAGGTGCCCAGATGGCATCTTCTCTAAGGGCCCTGACTACATGACACGACCCGCTCACCTTGCAAAGACTCCACCTCCTAACACTATCCCCTCAGAGGTCAGGTTTCTACTTTATGAATTTTTGGGGATCCAAATATTTAGGCTATAGCACCCTCATACTGATAATCAACTCAGAGAAGCTTTATATTTCTTTTTCTTCTCTCTCTCTCTCTCTTTCTCTCTGTGTGTGTGTGTGTGTGTGTATCTCTTCCTTCCTTCCTTCTTTTTTTTTTTTTAAGGGTTGCCATACGGTCTGTGCACTCACAGGACAGAGAGAAAGAGAGAGGTAAAGTGAGAAATCACCTCCCAGAGAGGATGGTCACACCACAATCCCTTCTGCTCCGTCTCTTGGGATTTGGGGCACACGCGCTCATGTGCTCAGCATGATTTTGAAGCTGCCGAGTTGGGACTTGAGCTGCGGTTGGTCATGTAGAAGTCCATGGCCTTAACCACCACTCCACCTGCTGGCCCCAACTTTATATTTCTACCTTGATGAAAACCATCTTTGTCTTACACAACTCTCGGTAGTCCCTCTTGAGGTACAGTTATTCTGGGGGCCGGCAGGTGACGTGGTGGTTAAGAGCGCTCAACTCCCACATGGCTGACCATGGATCGAGTCCCAGACCTGGCGGCCGGCTTTCTCACTTTCTCCCTCTTTCTCACTCCATCCCTTCCTGGCTGAATTAAAATAAATAAATAAATAAATGGGTAAATAGAATGAAATAAAATAATTCTTTTTAAAAAAGAAATACCTTTTAAAAAAGGTATTCTGCACCATCACGGGTGTCCTCAGGGGGCCCACTCTTCCTTCTTAGGGTAGACTCCTGGTTCCCCTGGCCTGTTGGACTTCAGAAAGTTGGTGGCCCTCACTCTGGCTTCTCCTTCTCTCTCTCTTTTTTCTATGCCATGGCACTTCGGCTTCAGCCTACTGAGTCGTTGGGATGACGGGCGCACACCAACATGCCCGGCCTTCAGGGTGGACGAAGAATCAAAGCTGAGTCTCCCGTGGGGCCCCCATCTGTGGAGCACAGCATCCTAGCAGCGAGCCCGCTCCGGCTGTGCTGTGGCCTCTCTGTTGTTACACGCCTGCTGTTAACGACCAGATGTGAGGTGCTAAATACCTGGCATCTGAGGATGCCCCAGTTTCCCATCCAGAAAACATTTCCTCTAGTCTTTAGACATACATATCTAACTTCTGCGTAACCGGGATATCTTGAAACCATTTCAGGTATGAAAGTCCCTGTGAGACAGGACTATGTCACCCCAAGCATGAAGGATTGATGAGCTGAAGACAATTTAGAAGCAGCAGGGGCACCGAAGCTCTCTGCTCTCCCTGTTTTTGCCTGAAAGTAAGACACAGATGTACAAAGACAGAATGTATCCGGCCTCCTCTTCTCCGAGGAAGAACAAACAGAAACACTGCGGATACCTTTGAAGCCCTCGCTGGCCTGGAGATGGTCTTCATCTGTCAGTTTTTTACCTTTCTACAAGTTTCTGCTTCTAGAGACTGAAATTCCTTTTCCTTTGTCCCTTCTCCACAGCTGTCCTGTCCTTTGTTGAAGATGCTGTCTAACCTGACATTCACAGCCTCCTCTTTGAGAACGGTCCATTCCTGGTGCATCTTGTTTATCTGTGTGGAATGCGAACACGCTGCTGCTTGGTTTTCTCTGGCTAATCTGTCTCTGTGACAGGGGTTTGTCCTGACTAAGAGTCTATGGGAATCGTCCTTCCCCTACTCAGCCTCATCCCAAGCCTGTGCACTGCAGCTCCCCCCTGACCTTTGTGTGGCTCCGCCCGTATGTTCGCTTTATATTTTACTTCTGCCCCGGCCAGGTTATCAGCAGAGAACTGAGGTTCTTCCTTCAGAGCAGATCTGCATAATGCTCACCGTCTCTCGGTCTTCTCACAGAGGTCACCTTACCGGGAGCTACTGCAGTTCTTTCTAGCACAGCCAAGACGACTTTGTGTAACCAATATTCCGACTTCCCTTCTTTTTCATTGAAGTGTATCTTTTTTTCTTTCATTAGAGACAGAGTGCATGATAAAGGTCACACACAGCTGAGTACCTTCACCAGAGTCACGCTGTGATTCCCTCCTCCAGATCTGTTGGGCGCGTGCATCTGGTGCTGTCAGGTCTACCTGGGTTCCAAACCTACTGTCAGCCACGTGGCTTCCATCACTGCGGGACGGTCCGTGACCACCTGTGCCACTGGAGCGGGACTGATTTACAATCTTGCTTTCCTCCAATCTTTTCTCCAGGAGGTAGCAAGAGTGAGCTTATTAAAATATATATTGTTTCTTTCACTTTCTCTGCATGTGTTCCTTAAATAAACTTTAATTATAGTTTGAATAGAATGTAAAAAAAATTCTTAGCCCATTCCATCTTTCAGCCAGTTTCTCCTACTTCCATCCTCAACACGGGGCCGCCCATCCTCGGCTTCTCAGTTTCAGAGTCATGCACCTGCTTCTCGCTCAGCCAGTGGTGCCCCCATAGCCACAGGGCCAGTTCCTTCTCATCCTCGAGGTCCCCTTAAATTCTGTCTCCTTAGACCTTGGCCCTACGACTCACCGTTCTTCTCTATTTCAACTCCTTGGTTATTTCTGTTACGATTTCTAGAACTCTTATTCCTTTGACGTCGCCTGTTACTCCCCCCGTGGGTTATCGCGGAATCCTAGGCAGACAGAACAGAATCTGACACATAGTGGTCATGCCATGATATTTTTGAGTGGAGAGGTGAGTGAGTGTCTTTAAATCCAGATATTTAGGTGTCAGGAAGCCTCACTGCATGTATCATGATTCATACCAATAGTTTAGTGTTTTGGTAGATTTCCTTTGAAACTTTAAGAAGCTCTGAAAACAGTTTCAGTTCAGAGTAGATTTAAAAAAAAAATCTAGTTTTAAGAGAAGCCACCAGAGGGAGCACTGAGACAACTTTTGTAGAAAAAAAAAATCCCAAATTACTAAATTTTTAAGTCATTGATGTCTTTTATAAAAGTAATTTCACTAGATTTCTTACAGAACTTAAACTATTCTCATGACTATGTAAACTGTTTCTGATTTTTAAAGCAAAAATTATAAAGTTAACTTAAACCCACAAAATAAGAAATATTTATATAGATTTAGTCTTAAGCCAGATTTAAGTATGAAGAAACAGGGCCAGCCCCATGGAGCAGTGGTTAATCTCTGTGTAGAGGGAAGGAAGATCCCACTTGACCAACTGTAGTTTGAATCCCAGCCCAGGTGGCCACGTGATGTGCATGTATACAGGATCCTAACAGGAAGGACAAATGGAGGAAAAGGGATTGAAGCATGACCACCCCACTGGGGGCCCTTTTTCTCTCTTTCATTCTCTCTCCTTCTCTCCCTCTTCGGTTACGCTTTCCCTATGGCATTAATAGAAAAAAAAAAAGAATGAAACAACAACAATTAAGATAACTTTGGGGGCTAGCAGTTAGTGTAATGGCTATGTCACTGGACTCCCATGTAGCCTACTGCGGTTCATGTCCTGGATCCGGTGGCTTAAACTCACACTGGGTGCGAGTGCGTGTGTGTCCAAGTTCCGAGAGGAGAATGGAGGAGAAGGGATTGTGGCGTGGACATACCCCCTGGGGGGTGATTTCTCACTTTCTGTCTCTCTGTCTCTCTCTTTCTGGTGAGTGCACGTGTCCTAAAGCAAAAACCTCTAAAAAAAAAAAAAAAAAGAAAAACTTTGACCTGGAACAATAATTGTGTTAATATTCTGTTACTGTTTAGTGTTTGATGGTATGTTTGGACATACTTGTTAGGAAATTTAAGTGTTAATTCTATTCTTATGTCTACTTGGTTATAACATCAGGATTTTTATTTAGTAACAGTTTTATTTGGGTTACTTTTATATTATTCCAAATATTGGGATTTTTTAAAAATACAGTAATTTTAAACAGAATATCCTTTTAGTTCTTTTATGTGAATGTTAAAAAACCTCAGTGATTAACTATAAGTTATTTGCTAGCAACTGAGAAATGATAGTTGAGTAGCATTATTCTCATGTAAGTCCTTTTCTGAATAAGAATTTTTCTTTCTCAGTCTGGAGGTCAAAAGTTGAGAGTGTTCAGGATCCTTTAGACTCTTCATCTCGCCATTTGCCTTAGTCTGCTGGGTAGCAAAACCAGTAAGACAGAATAGTTTATAATAAGCAAAAATCGCCTCACAGTTCTGGAGACTGGGAAGCCCAAGATCAAGCGGCCACACTGGGAAGAGCCTTCTAGCTGTGTCATTCTGTAGTGGAAGGCAAAGGGAGCAGAGGGTGAGAGAGGGGAGGGGGCAGATGCCTCCTTCCACAGTGAACCCCTGAGAGATCGGCACTGACCCATTCGCAAGGACTGAGCCCTCATGACCTGATCAGCTCTTACAGGTCCTATCTCGCAACGCTGCTGCGTTGGGGATTAAGTTTCCAATTCGTGAACTTTGGGACACATATTCAGACCTTAGCACCACGCCTACCATGTCCTGTTTGCTGTGCATACTGCCTCCTCACTGCCATAGCTGGTCACGCCAACTCCAGTCTTCGGTCTGTATTTCCTTTAGGAAGAAAGAGAGGAGAAAGAGAAGGAGGTGTGGCTTGCTTAAGGAGAGTAAGTCTCCTGGAGTTTCTCAGTGGGTTTGCATTTACAGCTCAGAGCCACATCCTGTGCCATCTTTAGCTGGAAGGGAGCCCGGGAGGATGCATACTCTAGCTGTGCACATGTCCACCTGGAAGGAAGTTGGTATTACTAGAAAAGAAGGGGAACTGGTCACGTGGAGGAAGCAGCACCACGGGCCCCAATTCCTACATGAGCTGAGCACCTGCCACAGTCTGAATGTTTGTATTGCCCCCAGATTCACATGTTCAAAATGAATCCCTAGTGTGAGGCTATTAACAAGTGTGGCCTTTGTGGAGGTGATTGGGTCACAAGGCTAGAATCAGCATGAACAGGATTAGTGCCCTTATAAAATAAGCCCGAGGAAACTCATTTGCCTTCCCACCACGTGAGAACACAGCTAGAAAGCATCATCTGTGAGGAACAGGCCCTCTCCAGACAGCGAATCGGCTGGCATGTCGATCATGAATACCCAGCCTCCAGAACTGTGAGCAATGTAGTCTATTGCTTATAAATTACCCAGTCGTAAATGCTTATTTTACTTTAAAGAGTTTTTTTTTTTTTTTCTTTTTGAGTTTAAGGTGCTTGCAGTCACTGAAGAGATAGACTGAAAGCAAGGAATCACCCCTAGGAGGGATGGTCATACCACAATCCCTTCTCCACATTCCTTTTGGGATTTGGGGCACACATGCACACACGCCCAGTGTGAGTTTCAAGTCACCAGGTGCAGGACTTGAAACACAGTCAGCCACATGGGAGTCCAGTGCCCTAATCACCATGTGATGTGCTGGCTCTCCATTTTTTTTTTTTTTTTTTTTTTGTGGTGACAAGCCAAGCTGAGACAGAAATGTACCAGGTACTAGGGATGCAGGTGAGTAAGATTTGCTCCTTGGGACCAGCAGTTGGCGTAATGGCTATGTCGCTGGACTCCCATGTAGTTGACCACGGTTCGAGTCCCGGACCTGGTGGCTTAAACTCACGCTGGACGCATGTGCATGCGTGCCCAAGATCCTGAGAGGAGAATGGAGGAGAAGGGATTGCAGAGTGGCCATCCCCCCTGGGGGGGGGGGATTTCTCGCTTTCTGTCTCTCTATCTCTCTCTGTCTGTTTGGCGAGTGCACATGCCCTATAGCAAAAACCTCTCCAAAAAAAAAGAAAAAAAAAAAAGACTTGCTCCTTGCTTCTAGGCTCTCTAGTAGGCGGACAGAATAATCCCAATACAGTAAACTGCATATGCAGACCGATAGTCACACGTATTGTGTTGTGTCCTCAGCTAGGAGTTGACATTTATAGTTGACATGAAATATTTCATTTTTTCCTTGCAAAATCTCTTTGAGGACAGTTTTACTAGTCCTGCCTTAGAAAAGATAACATAGAGTTTAATAATTAGAGTATCGTGACTAAAGTTAAATCTATAGTAATACCCTGGGGCTATGTGACCTTAGGTTGGTACAGCGAAATCCTCATGGTTTCGATTTTTTTTTGGAGACATTTTTCGCTATAGGGCGTGTGCGCTTGCCAGACAGACAGACAGAGACAGAGAGACAGAAAGCGAGAAATCATCCCCTGGGGGGATGGTCATGCCACAATCCCTTCTCCTCCATTCTCCTCTCGGGATCTTGGACACACATGCACCCACGCCAGGCGTGAGTTTTAAGCCACCGGGTCCGGGACTCGAACCGCGGTCTACTATGTGGGAGTCCAGCGACATAGTCATTACGCTAACTGCTGGTTCCCAATCCTCATGGTTTCTTGAGACAAGCCTTCAGTCCCTCTTGGAAACCCCGTATGTGTCACCATGTCCAGCAGGCTTCCGAGGACTTCCTACTCTTTTTTTCCTTGAGTCCCTGCTTCGTGCCCGTACTGAGCATCATGCTGGATGCAGCAGGAACTTGCTGGCGTCATGCCGGCCTTCTGGGTCTGCTCGCAGTCCAGCAGGTAAGTTAAGATCTGTCTCTCCTCCTGTGGTTCTTTCTCTCTGCAAAGGTGCCCTCGGGTTTTCACTCATAAGTGGGAGCCAACTATGGGTGCTGATTCTCTGATCTGTTTAACAAGTATTATGGAGTACATACCACGTCTGGGCTCTGTTCTGGGCCTGGGAATCGCATTACCAGGCCAAAGATGGGCCCAGATCACATGGCACTTACACTCAGGCTAAGAGAGATCCACAAAAACGTACATGAGAATGGCGCTGCGAGCTTTTTTGCCGTGTCCTGCCCGCCGTGGCCCTGGCGGCTGCGGGTGGGCGCTGTCCCGAGGCTGCGCACAGGACCGGCTCTGCTGTCGGTGAGAAATTCACGGAGAAACATGGATACCAGCAGAAAACGGTATTGGAACAGTGGGAATCAGCAGTCTTGCACGGGAAGCTTTGGGAGGTGTTTATTGTAGTCCGCCTGAAGTCAGGACAAAACTGAACAAACACGGTAAGTTTGGTGTCTTGGAAAGTGTAAAAGCTGCTAGTGACCTCTTATCTCCTCTGTCAGGAGAGGTCACTGAAATCAATGAAGCTCTTGCAGAAAATCCAGGACTTGTCAACAAACCTGTTATGAAGATGGCTGATCAAGAGGGCACTGAGTAAACCTTCAGATCTAGATGGACTAATGGAGACCAGCAGTTGGCATAATGGCTATGTCGTTGGACTCCCATGTACTTGACCGTGGTTGAAGTCCCGGACAAGGTGGCTTAAACTCAGTCGTTGGGCATGTGCGTGCGTGCCCAAGATCCCGAGAGGAGAATGGAGGAGAAGGGACTGTGGTGTGGCCATCCCCTCTGAGGTGGGATTTCTCGCTTTCTATCTCTCTGTCTCTCTCTGTTTCTCTGGCGAGTGCACACGCCCTATAGCAAAAAAAAAAAAAAACCTCTCCAATAAAAACCCAAACCAGATCTAGATGAACTAATGAGTGAAGCATATGAGAAATATGTAGTCTATTGAAGAGTGAAAGTAGAACCCTTAAATAAAGTAGTGTAAAACAGCTTCATCCAAGCATAGTTGTCTTAAATTAGTGGTTGATAGAAGACTTAAATTGCAACTTTTAGCAATACCAGTGGAAAAAGAAACGACTCTGAATACCACTACTGGAGAGAAAAACGCCGTAACTTTCTAATGATCCTATTTTTAATAAACACAAAATGCATCTTTTTCACAATGTTTTATGATACTTAGTCTATGCACAAGTATTTGGGATTCATAGAATTATCTGTGATTAAAAACTAGTCATAAAAATGATGTAATCAGTGATAACACTCTTAGCCTAAGCCTTACACAACATTGTATATAACCATCCCTGGATGTGGGTCAGAATACTTCATTTTCTCTCCCTTGCAAATAAGTGGGGGTGGAGGAAAGTTTTTGTTAGTTGTATAGTGTTCAAGGACAGTACTATTTTAGTTTTGCCATATACTGCATTTGCTGGGGCTATTTTATACAATTGAAGCAACAGCTTTGCAGCAAAATAAGACATAATAAAATATTCAACTCCTCCGTTAAAAAAATGTACATGAGAGCTCAGTAACCAGATAATTTTAAATATTGGTCAATGGTACGAAGAACATATAACTAGACGATGCGATTTTTATGCATACATGCGCCTGAAATGCATTGTGTGTGCATATGTACATGTGTGTATGCATTTTGTCCTTTTAGTTTAGCCCTGAGAGTTGTGTGGTTTTGTTTGTTTACTGGACTTTGACAAAATTCTGAGCGGACATCTGGCTCTATTTCCCACTTAAGGGCTGAGTCCTTGAGACACATTGTGTCACAGGAAGGAAGAGTTGAAAAGTGACAGTGGGTTCCCGGGGCCTGGGCACGTCATCTCCATTCTGTCTCTTTTCAAGGTGAACGTCTCGGCCACTCTCCACCCCTCCTGCCGTAGTCCCTGCTCCTGAGAAACTCCTGCAGGTCTCTCCGTGGGAGGCAGCAGCCTTCCCGGAGTGCTCACTGCTTGTCCGCCCTGCGCAGTTCCTGGTCGTGCTCTTTTATTCAGCCCGGGAAGGCCGCAGAGCCGGGGTCCTGCCCAGGGCGTTTACCCCTAGCTCAGAGGGTGGTGCTGGTCCCCCACCCTACCCCCTGCCCCCCAGGCTCAGTCCCCGTGCCCACTACCGGGAGGAAACAGATGGTGCCTGCTGCCCCAGACCACCCTGGACGTCCAGGTCAAACTCTGAGGAAGCTTTGCCTGCAGAGAGAGGGCCTGTCCATGGTTGGGACCCTCCTGGAGGAGCCGCAGGGCTCTCCCCGCGGAGGAAGTCCACCCACATTGGTCTGCGTCCCCCCCAGTGCTCCAAAGCTGTCTTGTGCCTCCCAGGTCGGGCTTCCTCTGTCCCGCCGGTGGATCCCCTGCAGATTCCTGTAGGAGGTTTCCTTTTAGAAAGTTGCCTGCGGTTCCCAAGCAGGAGACTTTAAAAGGCCTGAAACATCGGCAGCTCGTCAGGCCCTGTGCCCACCTCATGGGAGGCAGGTCTGAGGTTTGCCTGAAGCAGGAGCAGGCTGTGGGTTGTCTCCTCAGGCCTGGGGACCCTTAAGGCTTGCCTGCCAGTGTCCTGAGGGCCGCCCACCTTGTCCACCTGGCAGAGGAGGAACCTTTCAGTGTGGTTTCCAAGACAGAGGCCAGCCAGCTTGTATAGACTCCCAGGAAGTGGCCCCATACCTGTAGTGTCCCTGCTGCTAGATGTCACCAAGTGGTGGAGCTGTCCTCGGGGTTTTGGACCTGATTTTTATTTTGTCACGTAAGGATTTTAAAAAGCTCTGCCCAGGAACCAGCATTTGGTGGAATGGCTATGTTACTGGACTCCCGTGTAGTCAACTGCAATTTGAGTCCTGGACCCAGAGGCTTAAACTCACGCCAGGCGCGTGTGCGTGCGTGCCCAAGATCCCCAGAGGAGAATGGAGGAGAAGGGATTGCGGCGTGACCATTCCCCCTGGGGGGTGATTTCTCACTTTCTGTCTCTCTGTCTCTCTCTGTCTTTGTGGCAAGAACAAATGCCCTATAGCAAAAACCTCTCAAAAAAAAAAAAAAAAAAAGCTCTGCCCTGTACAATCCACACCACCGCACACACGCGCGCACCGCACACACACACACGCGCGCGCACACACACACACACACACACACACACACACACACGTACATTTTTTCTTTTTAACATTTTAAAAATAGAAATTTGGCCTAGTGGTTAAGGGAGCCGGATCCCACCTGATCAACTGTGATTCAAATCTCAGGCCACTGAGTGGTTTGAGAACATGCAGGCATATGTGCATGTGACCAAAATGCCACCGGGATGCAGAGATGGAGGAGGGACTGTGGGTGACCACACCTCCTGTGGTCTTCCTCTCTCTGTCTTTTTCTTTCTCTCTTTCTTTCTCACATGAGCTTTAGCAGTTAAAGAGTAAAAAGTGGAAATGCTGTAACTTCAGGAAAGGCAGGTCATTTAAATGAAGGAAAATGTTCCTGGATCATCCCTGCAGCATGGATTAAGTGCTGGGAATCCCTGTTACAGAGACAGATGCAGCTGTCCCCCACTTTTTCGTGGGTAATTGCTAGCCAGCAGATGTCTAAATACCCAGTGAGGAAATTTCCCAGGAAGGTTTGGGCCACCGAGGAGCCAGTCGCTAGGGGAGCTCGCATTCCTGAGGTGATTCTGTTTCTTCACTGCCTTCCTGGGTGGCAGTTGCAGCGTGATGCTCAGTGAGGACTCCCCTCCTGGTGGCGTGGGTGAGGATCTTTTGCGACCCCTCAATTACTTTCCTGGTTTCGAAACGTATAATGTTCTTGGCGAGCTCTGTAATATCCTGAGAGTGGCCTCCAAACACACTGACGTCTGATAGCCACTCTCTGGGGTCACAGCAGGGAGGATGAAGAGAGGGGCGTGGAGCCCCACGCTGGTGGGTGCTCAGGTGCCTGACCGCAGACCTGGACGGCTGACGAGGCTCTGAAGCCACAGCTGCTAAGTTCATTCTCGGTGTTTCACGTTCGGGTTTGAACAAATGCATAGTGACACGTCACGTTCCTTACAGAGCCACCCTGAGCATTAGCTGCCCCTCCCCCAAGTCCTCTGCCCCACCTGTCTAACTGCCTCTCCCCAAACCCTGGAAACCACCCATCCTTTTATCATCTCTAGAATGTCAAATGTCTTGGTGTTAGAATCATCCAGTAGGGGGCCTTTCACGTGGGCTTCTTTCAGTTAATAGTATGCTTTCAGTTTTCCTCTATGTCTTTACATAGCTTAATAGGCAATTTCTTGTTGTTTTTGTATTGTCCATTGTCATGCATCGTCCCTTTGCCATTTCTCCTTCCTATCAGGATTTCGAGCGTGCACAGACACATTGGATATGTTTTTCAAGCCACTGGGGCTGGGATTTGAACCATGCAGCTCACCTTGTGGGATCCAGCTGCCATAGCCACAAGGCTGGCCTGCTCATTTCTTTTATAACCCAGTGACGTTCTGTTGTCTGGAGGTCCCACAGTTTACGTACCCATTCCCCTACTGAAGGACACCTTTGTCGCTTCTAAGTGTTGTCAGTTATGAATAGCACTGCTATGAACATCGACATGCGATTCTATTGTGAACACAAATCTTCAGTTCATTCGTCTAAATACCTAGGAGTGTGATTGCTGGATTGTAAGTAAGTATATATTTCGTTTTATAAGAAATCGCCCAATTCTTTTCCAACGTGACTATACCGTCTTGCATTTATGCCAGCAGTGAGTAAGTGTCCGCGTTGCTGTGAGTCCTCACCAGCACGTGGCATTACTAGTACTTCAGATCTTAGCCACTCCGATTGTGTGTAGGGCTAGTCATCGCTTCTTAAACGTTGTTTTAACTTGCAGTTCTTAATGATATATGATGCTGCATATATTTTTATATGTTCATTTGCCTCAATATTTCTTCTTTGGCATTTCATCTGTCCACATCCTTTGCCCATTTAAAAATGGAGTCATTAATTTTCTTATCATTGAGAGTTACTTTAAAGAATTATTTTATTAAACTTTATTTTAATTTGACAAGAAAGGGACAGATAGAGAGGGAAAAAATAAAATAAAATAAAGCATGAATGTTCAGAAACATCCTGAAGAGAAACTCTACGGTCATGGAAATGCTCTTTGAATGCAATAATGCAATACTTTAAACATTGTCTTTCCTTTTTGAGATCATAAAATCTGTAGAAAGGGCATAAATATTTATTTTGCAATAGCAAAGATAGGTAGATTTTGTAAAATAAAATAAAATAAAATAAAAAGGTGACATGCCTCAAATACCCTTCCAATCACCAATGTTGATTAAGCACCCCTGGATTCCACTCTCTGTGCCCACTTTCCTGATGTCCACTAGATGGCGGAAGAGGCCAGTTGTGTAGACAGAGTAGCAGCAAGGAATCTTTTATTTTATTTTTGGAGAGGTTTTTGCTATAGGGCGCATGCGCTTGCCAGAAAGACAGAGAGAGACAGAGAGACAGAAAGGAGAGAAATCACCCCCCAGGGTGGATGGCCACACCACAATCCCTTCTTCTCCATCCTCCTCTTGGGATCTTGGGCATGCACGCACACGTGCCCAGTTTGAGTTTATGCCACCAGGTCTGGAATTTGAAATGCAGTCGACCACATGGGAGTCCAGGGACATAGCCATTACACCAACTGTTGGTCCCAAGGAATCTTCTAAAAAATGCTGGGAAGGTGTGTTAGCACAGAGGTCGCACTAAAAGAATCAAGGAAAAACTCAAGAATTGAAAGTGTTGGCATTGACAAAGATTAGTTTTTCACCTCAGATGCACATAAGCATTTAGGCTAAATGTGCTTTTTGGATATCCTTTTTAAAACCTAAGACCAGCAGATGGTGTAATGGTTACATAACTGGACTCCCATGTAGTTGACTATGAACCTGGTAGCTTAAAACTCACACCAGGCACATGTGTGTGTGTGTGCCCAAAATCCTGGGAGGAGAATGGAGGACAAGGGATTGCGCATGGCCATCCCCATGGGGACGACTTTCTTGCTTTCTGTCTCCCTGTCTCTCTGGCGAGCACATGTGCCCTATAGAAAAATTCTCTTATAAAAAAACAAACAAAAAAACCCCAAGACATATTGGTTCAGAATATAAAGTGTAAGATAGTAACATAAAAAGGAATACTAGTAAGGAATTATAAAATAAAATTTAAGATATTAACATAAAAAAGGAACACTAATAATGAATCCTAATAATGGTTAGGGGTTAAAATTCTAAGGATTTTATTTTAAAATAAGAAGATTGTATATTATACTTGGGAAAGAATGGCCTTTTACAAGATCCAGGCAATTGTTCATGTTTTTATTATCATCGCCTATCTCCTGTTTTAGTTAAGGAATAAGTAAGGAAGATAATCTGATAACGGGTTACAATTTGGGGTTAGTTATGATAAGGTTAATGGATACAGAAAGCAAACAACGATGCTATTGAATTATAATGCCACAGTAAATGGCACTGCACTTACAAGCACATCCCCTTAAGAAGCCTCCCATAGCGCCCTACGGTGGGGTCAGGGCCTTTCCTGTGTGCCCTGGTAGCCTCCTATCACGCCAGAACACTCCACCTGGTCACGACAGCGCTTACTCACCTCCACCTGGTCACGACAGCGCTTACTCACCTCCACCTGGTCACGACAGTGCTTACTCACCTCCACCTGGTCACGACAGTGCTTACTCACCTCCACCTGGTCACGACAGTGCTTACTCACCTCTACCTGGTCACGACAGTGCTTACTCACCTTGGGCATTCAGCTTGGAGCTCTTTGATGTCCGGGTTACATCACATGAACCGGTTCCCTGCCAGCATCAAACGCTGTGGCTGGTACTTAGCTGGCTTTCCGTGCGTTAGAAGTGACACTCTATCATGACACAGACAGTGGCTCGTATCCCGGCTTTACCACTCAGTAGGTAAAATTCTGGGCAAGTGATACTTAAGCTCTGTAAGCCAGGAGTTAATGCATGCTTCACAGAGCTTCGCTGGTGTAAAATGACATAGCAGATGTGAAACACTGTATCTGGACCGTAGTACTTGTTATTAAGAAACATTTGTAGAATGAATAGATCTTAATTAAACTCTTTGGAAGTAGTATTTTTCTATTTTGGATTATTAATGCCATGGTTTGAATGTTTCTGTTCACTGAAATGAACATGCTGAAATCTACCCCCCACAGTGATGATACTGAGATGGGCCTTTAAAGGATGATTGTGTCAGAGGTCTCTGTCCTCACGAGTGCTGTTAGTTTCTTATAAAGGAAGCTGGGGGCAGGACGCAGCAGTAGTGGTTAAGATGCTGGACTCCCACATGGCTGACCATGGTTCAAGTCCGGGACGTGGGAGCTTGAAAGTCACACCGGGCATGTGTGTGTGTGTGTGTGTGTGTGTGTGTGTGTGGGTGTGTGGCTATCTCCCCTGGGGGGGTGATTTCTCATTTTCCCTTTCACTGTCTCTGTCTTGTCTCTCTCCAGTGAGCACACACGCCCTATGGCAAAAGCCTTAAAAAAAAAAAAAAAGCTGTAGGAAGTTTGTTTTCCCCTTCCACTCTGTGAGGACATGCAGAAGGTGCCATCTGTGAGGAATCAGTTCTTGTCAGATCCCAGAGCTTCTGGTGACTTCATCTTGGAGCACCTAGTCTCTACAGCTGTGAGCTGTTGGTTTTTATTTATTTATTTATTTATTTTTTATTTATTTATTTTTATTTTTGCCATGGAGCACTTTCGCTCACCAGAGAGAGAAAACAAAGAGAGAGAGAGAGAAAGTGAGAAAGCACCTCCCCCCCAGGGGGATGGCCACACCACAATCCTTTCTCCTCCATTCTCCTCTCAGAATTTCGGGCAGGCATGCACACACACCTGGTGCGTTTTTCAAGCCTCCAGCTCCAGGACTCAGACTACAGAGTCACCCACGTGGGATCCGATGCCTTAACCTCCACACCACCTGCTGACCCAAGCAATAACTTTTACTGTTTATAAACTATGCTGTCTAAAGCATTTTGTTATAATATCCCAAATGGAAGGAGGTAATTGAGAGTGTTGTGGTGTGGGCATTTTTCATACTTTGATGTATTGTAAGTAGGGAACATGATTAAACAAGATTGTTAGACAAAACTCAATCTATTTCTATGAAGAAGTTGTTAGAAAACTTACCTGAAACTTAGAAACAGACAAAAGAGATTATTGGCTTTCTTTCAATGGAGTAATGGATTTGTTTATTGTCTGGGAAATTCATATCTGCAAATGCCAAGGTTAGCGTGTGGATTTGGCCGTAGTAGAGAAGTGAATTAGTTCTGCTCATTAATCACATCACCCAGCAATTGTGACTTATGGCTCTGTTGGTCTCAAATGAGTTTTTTTTTTTTTAATCTAAGGTAGCAATCTTATTTTAACATTTTCTTGTTAAGTAATTTATGCATAAATTTTTAACCACTTCCGGATTTAGTTTGTAATCTTACTGGTTCTTTTATTGATTACTAAATTAAAAAAAATCTTTCACATGTGTTCATTTTAGATTTGCATGAGAATAATGATTTTATAATTTTGGGCATTATACTTGAAAAGAGTGCCATTTAAAATATTTGAGTAAATTGTAAATCTCAACTCTGACAGTGAAGAAGTAGGGCAATCCCCCCAACCTGGCCAAGGCTGTATACATTGGATACCTCTCTGTAACATCTATGTGCCCTTTCAATTTTCTTTGGTAAATTAATAATTGCAAGTTACCTGTGGAGACAGGACACACCCAACATCTGTTGACATTTGTGCAACCCTGATAGCATAAGCGTTTTTAGCTTAATCCTCATAGAGGGAGAGGGAGCTCTGAAAAAAAGCCAGTAACAGTAACAAACCCAGAAAAGGTTGGTACAGCTCTTTTGACCTGTAAGAGAGTGACATCGTGGATGTGCTTAACCACGGTTGGTTTTTGCTCAATTTAGGTCACAGGACTGACAGTGCTTCTGTTTGGAAACACTATCTGTAAGTTCCTGCACTTTTGACCTAAATTTTAAGTCTTCTATTCAAATAGGTAAGGCAGTAACCAAAGTAAACTCTAGAATGGTTTAATGTTGGCAAAGGGAAATTTCCTTTTCTAAGAAACAACTTTGAAAAGGCTCCATAAGGCAGGCTGAGAATCAAGAGACCTTTGTGGAAAACAACAAAACAAAACAACACTTCAGTCACTAAATGGAAAAGAGTAAGAAATCCAAGCTTTGGGTTTTCCTAAAATATTCCCAATAGGCACAGAAATTCTTGGCAAGGTGAATCTGAGATATCTTCCAGAGCCCAAACGTTTTCACGTTTATCACATGTAGAAAACAATTTAGAATAGCTATGTATTAACAATACTATTCACTCAACTCATCATGACAATTTAGTTGGCCAGAAAACAGATTTCTTCGAGAATGTAGTATCAGACAAAGCAGATTTAGTTATAATTAATAAAATTAATTCTTCATAAAGAAAATATATATACTATAACTCTCGGTTACTTTTCCCCACTGTATGACTTGGTCACAGGTTTGGCATTTGTCATAATAGCCAAAGTTGCAAAGTTGGTTCCAAAGTTGCAGATAATAGTGTGCACAAGTATTTTCAAATAGAAGCAAATATGTTAGAAATACCTATAATATGAAGTGATTTGTAATATAAGTATTTGCAGAAAATGAAGATTTTGGCTATGCATATACTTATGTGTGTATATGCAGTAGGAGTTTATACTATAAACTTTTTCTTTCCTTTTTTTATACTTTCAATCACTGTATATCATTACAGCTTGCAAAATAAATTTTCCCAGCATGAGTAAACTCTATATTAGTCCAGTTAAAGATATGATCATACATGTTATCATTAATTGATAATTTTCCATTTATTTTTCCTGTCCTTTAAATGGTTTGCTTCTTTTTCTCTGTGATTCCCTTCCCTCACGCTCTCCCATTTCCTACTCTCCTTCTGCACTGTTTCCAGTACCTGCAATTGTTCTTCATGCTTTCATATCTTCCGTTCTTTCAGTTGCTGCCATAGAGTGTGAACATACAGTACATATGGAGTAGGGACATAGAATATCTCTCTTTCATAGTCTGGCTTGCTTCACTCAGTAGTAAATCTTCCATATTCATCCACTGTCTATCAAATGCCAAAGTCCTGTAGCTTTTTATGACTGCATAGTATTCCATAGTGTATATGTGCCACACTTTTTAAATCCATTCATCTGTTCATGGACATTTGGTTTAATTCCATATCTTTTTTTTTTTTTTTTGGAGAGATTTTTGCTATAGGGTGCGTGCGCTCGCCAGAAAGACAGAGAGAGAGACAGAGAGACAGAAAGTGAGAAATCACCCCCCAGGGGGAATGGTCACGCCGCAATCCCTTCTCCTCCATTCTCCTCTCAGGATCTTGGGCACGCACGCACATGCGCCCGGCGTGAGTTTTAAGCCGCTGGGTCCAGGACGTGAACCGCGGTCGACTACGTTGGAGTCCAGCAACATAGTCATTACGCCAACTGCTGGTTCCCCATATCTTAATAATTATGAATAATGCCGTAATAAATATGGATGTGCAAGTACTTTTCCAACTGAGTGTATTTCTATCCTTTTATCCAGGAATGGAATTGCTGGACCATATGGTAGTTCTGTTTGTAGGTCTTTGAAGAATCTCCATATTGTTCTTCACAGTGGCTGTACTAATTTATATTCCTACCAACAGTGTAGGAGAATTCCCTTTTCACCACAGCCTTGCTAGCATCTATCATTGTTATTTTTTTTAATCTTAGCCATTCTGACTGGGATTAAGTGGTATCTTACTGTGGTTTTGATTTGCATCTCTTTATGACAAGGGATATCGGGCATTTTTTCATATGCTTTATGGCTGTTTGTATGTCTTCCTTAGACAGTTTTCTATTGACAGCAGAGTTGTCTCTTAGCTCATTTGCCCATGTTTTAATCAGGTTGATCAATTTTGGGGGGATAAGCTGCTTGAGTTCCTATTATAAACATTTTTTTAAAATTTGAGACTTTGGGTCAGCTGGTGGTGTCGTAGCTGAGGTGCCTGGATTCCACATGCATGGGGGTGGGTGGGAGATATAGTGGGTGTGCCCAGGATCCCAAAAGGAGGAAGAGGTGAAGGGAGGGGATGGCAGGGTGACCATTCCTCATGGGCAGTGATTTCTCACTTTCTCTTTCTCTATCTCTCTCTGGTGAATGCGAAACTTCAAAAATTGAGACTTGGACTGTATTAGGTCATCAGGAAAGTCTTGATGTATTTTTCTATGCAAAAATGTGTCATGACTTTCCCAGCGACCCAATGTTAACGTATCTCTGCATTTACATATATTCACACACAATAGTTTGTGCTATTATATATGAAATATTTTTTGGCTAAAACAACATATGCCAGATGTAATTCCATAATAATATATTTTCTATGATTCTACAGATACTTTAAATTTCTCCATGTCACATGTCTGAATACCTATCATTACTGTACTGTAATGATATACCGGCCTGCCACTTAATAAAATGCATTCGTTAAAATATCTGATACGAGAATCTTTAGCATACGTTAATGAAAACAGGTGTGCTTTCAGTAGCTGGAAGCTTCTGCTTTCTCTCCCTCCTTCCTTTGTTATTGCTTCCAGAAGTTGAAAGGACATTGCTTTTGTGGTGGTTTAGTACAGCATGTGAACATTTATGACCAAAAGAAAATTACAGTAGAGGCATGAAACCAGGCCACAGGCCCCCTGATGACACAGACTTCTGAGAAGCAAATCATGAAAAGTAATTTTAGGTCTTTTTCCAGAGCGGGCGGGCATCTCAGCCAAGAAAGAAAAGACAGGAAAATCACCGTTCGCGGTGGGGTGGCTTCCTTTTATCTGCAAGGGACCTAGATTAGAAATCCTATTTTTTAGTTCTATGTAAAAGAGAGTTAAAAAATAGGACTCAGGATGAAGATGATTAAAATTGATTGTACCGGGACCAGCATTTAGCATAATGGCTATGACGCTGGACTCTCATGTAGTTGACCGCAGTTCGAGTTCCGGACCTGGTGGCTTAAACTCACGCCAGGCGCATGTGCGTGTGTGCCCAAGATCCCAAGAGGAGAATGGAGGAGAGGGGATGTTGGAGTGCCCATCCCCGCCAGGAGGTAATTTCTTGCTTTCTGTCTCTCTCTTTCTGTCTTTTTTGGTGAGCACACGTACCCTATAGCAAAAACCTCTCAAAAAAAAAAAAAGATGATTGTACCTGACAACACTAAGATATTTAAAGAAGTCTAATGTTCATATAATCATTAGAATCTTTATTAAATGTGTAGATATATTCACCATGCAAATTGTTGTCAATGTACAGACAAAATGTCCAAATCACCATCAATTTTTTTAACTTCCACTTGGATACTTTAAAATTGGCACATACCTCAAAGGAATAAGAAATGCATTAAATATTTTCCTTATGTAACTATTTATTCACTTGTTTGACAAATGCATATCTGAGATTGTGCTATGTACTATGTCTGAACTACATATTGAAATGCAGCCATGAGCAAGGTATGCAGTCTCTGACCTTGTGAACCGTGGGTGCAATTCTGTGCCTTAATCAGACACCCCCCTCTCTGCCCCTCTGCACTGTGCTGACCACTGGGGTTATGGAAATACAGGGAACAGTGCCACCTTCTAGATAGCTCATGGTCTAACTTGGAGGTGGACACATCCAGAAGGTGAGATGGCCTGTCACTGAGGTAAGTACAAGGTGCTATGGGAATACATTAAGATATACATCTATAAGCCAGCAGGTGGTTACAGTGCTGGACTTCCACATGGCTGACACTCAGTTCGAGTCCTGGACCTGGTGACTTGCTTTCTCACTTTCTCTCTTTCTCGATGGTCAAAATAAAATAATAATAATAATAAGTATAATTACATAAATTATTCTTTTAATAATATGATAATAAAAAAGAATGATACATCTATAGGCTAACTCAGTAGCATAGCAGTTACACACTGGTCAAGAGAACCTGTGTCTACATGGAAGATCGTGGTTCAGTTCTGGTTGGCATATAAACACCATGCACATACTTCTGTGATTCTAACTGGCTGGGAAGACTTGGGGGGAACACTGATCATGGCATTGACTCTACTGAGAGTGCATCTCTTCTGTTTTTTATTTTTATTTATTTATATATTTTTATAATTTGCTGTAGAGCATGTATGCTTGTGGGAAAGAAGTAGAGAGACCGAGAGAGAGAGGGAAAGTGAGAAATCACCCCTTGGGGGCATGGCCATGCCACAATCCCTTATCCTCCATTCCTCTCTCAGGATTTGGGCATGCACATATGTGTACTGGGCATGTTTTTCAAGCTGCCGGGTCTGGGACTTGAACCGTACAGTCTGCCATGTTGGATCCACCTGACTTAACCTTCACATGCTGGCCCCATTCTCTTTCTTTCTCTCTGTCTCTGTTTCTCACTCTCAAAAAAAATTAAGGCAAAAGAAAGAAATCTATAACAACATTTTTATCTTTTTTATTTTTTTTTTAATATATGGCACATGGGCTCACTGGAGAGAGTTAGAGAGGGAGAGAGAGAGTGAGAGTGTGAAAGCATCCCCCTGGGGATGACTGTACCCCAATCTCTTCTCCTCCACTCCATTTCTGGGATTTTAGGCATGTATGCACATGTGTCCGATATATTTTATAAGCTGCCAGATTCAGGACTTGAACCACTAACTCAATCATATGTACATTTTTACCTCCAGCTACCAGCTGGCCCAACAACATTTTATCTTAATAGCTGCTAAAAAAATGTTTCACTCAATCAGAAAGAAACCACTTTTTAGGCCAGGTGTTTTATGTTGATCTGTTGGTTCATAGAACACATCAACATTTTGTCTTGGAGATAAAAGTTTATCACTGAGATCCTCTGGGACTTTTTTTTTAATTCTTAAAACATTTTTAATTTATTATTTTAAGTTATGGTTCATATATGATCAATATATGTTTTTGTAAGCTACAGTATGTTTTTTAAAATTTGCCAGAGGGTGCATGCAGTTGCCAGAGAGAGGATTAGCGAGAGAAATAGGGACCAAGGGAGAAATCACCCCCAACGGGTGAGCTGGTCACACTGCAGTCCTTCTCCATCTCTCCCTCCTGTGGGAATCTGGGGCATGCATGCACATGTGTCAGTGTGTTTTGGAAGCTGCTGGGTCTGTCTGGAACTTAAACCAAATGATGGCACCTGGGGGACTCAGTTCCCTTAACCACCAGGCATGGGGCCAACCCTAGAGTAGTTTTCTTAAGAAATGCATACGGTACGTAATAATCATATCAAGAACATCACGTGTTTCTCTTCTTCACGTTGAACATTATGTTGTGCACATCTGTTAACAGATCTAGTTTTTGTGGACTAGGCATTAAATGATTCGTTTTTCTTACTCTACTGTGATTTACCATCTGCAGACTCTTTGCCTTACCTGCATTCTGTCTCTGTTAAAAATTTTCTCATGAACACTCTCTCTCTCCCAAACATTTCCTGGTATCTACCATTACTGTCTCTATTTCTATGATTTTGAGAGCTCTTTGTTAATTGAGTAAAGAAAATGAAGCGAGAAACAAAATACAAAAATGAATGATTAGGTTTTCTAATGTGTCTTCTGGCTCATAAACCAGAGCTCAAGGTGAACAACGAGCTCCCTGCTTTAGACCTAGCACCTCTGTCCACACTGTCCACGCTGTCCACGTGTGGCTGGAGATGGGATCCCCACGCAGCCCAACAGCTCCGTAGGGGCCTCGCCTTTGCACTTCTCCCCTGTTCCTCCCCTCACTAGCAGTTTTGTGAATTTGAGGACAAAATGTGAGTAATTTATGGCACAAACTGCATAAATTTGGGGCAAGGATATAAATACAGTTCAACGTATCAGACTCAGGGCCTTCTCTTACCTGGGTATCCAGAAATCTCCTTTCTTCTATGGTTTCACTTTAGGTTCCCTGAATTGTAAGGGAACAGGATCGCTCAGTTTCGTGTGCAGGGGGCAGTCCAGGTTCAGACCCGACTCTACGGCAGGCAGCTCACCTGAGATAATAGGCTGTCCCCAGAGTGCCTCTGGCTCGCTCTCCCTGTCTCTGTTACTGCTCTCACACTTCTACGTTGACGCATTTAACTGAATTTTGCTCTTCGTTTACTGTGCATCTTTATTCACGGTATCTTTAGGTCATCACAAATTAGCATTTTCAAAACCTCCTTCTTAATACTGCCTCAGATGCCTGTAAACTGGTTCTTGTCTAAGCCTAAAAGAGGCTCTGTGATCACAGAGAACTGAAAGCAGAAATAGTCTGTATATTAGCCAGTTTCATTAAATAAGGGAAATGAAGAAAACAGTCTTAGCAATCAGGGAGCCTTTTTTAGACAAATCCACTTAATGCTGTACTTAAGTGGCTGTTTTAGTGTTGGGTAAACAAATAGAAATATTAAAAGGTTAGGTTTGTTTTTAAGAACATATTAAAAGATGGTCTCTATTATTTATAGAATATAATCTAAAATCATGATTCTGTCATTCAAGGTTCATAATAATTGAGCTCAAGGTAATTTTTTATTTTTTATTTTTTGGTAGAAGTTTTTCCTTATAGGGCGCGTGCGCTGGCCAGAAAGCCAAAGAGAGACATAGAGACAGAAAGCGAGAAATCACCCCCCAGGGAGGATGGCCACACCACAATCCCTTCTCCTCCATTCTCCTCTCGGGATCTTGGGCACACATGCACACGCAGCTGGCGTGAGTTTAAGCCACTGGGTTCAGGACTCGAACCATAGTCGACTACATGGGAGTCTAGCGACATAGCCATTATGCTAACTACTGGTTCCAAGGTAAATTTTTAATTATATTTTCCTATTGAAGTGAAATTCACATAACATAAATGAACAATTTTAAGTAATTTAGTGAAATTTGTTATGTTCACCAAGTTGTAAAACTGACCATGACTATTAGGTTGACGGGAAAGTCATGATGTATTTTCTATTCAAAAATGGCTCGTAACTTTCCCAATGACCCAGATAGTTCCAAAGATTTTCGTCACCCCCAAATAAACCCTGTACCCATCAGCAGTCACTCCCTGTTCTGCTCTTCCCTAGCCACTGGCAACCACCAATCTGCTTTCTGTCTGTGACGATTTGGATAGTCTGCGTATTTCCTATAAATGGAATCATAGAGTATGTGACCAATTGTGTCTGGCTAATTTCACTTAGTTTTGGGGTTTATCCACATTGAATTTTTTTTAGAGTTCATGTACTCATTTCTTCTATGAGAGAGATACGGACAGACAGACACTCCCTCCAGCAGGGTCCTGACACTACA
>NW_006159461.1:412846-421866 GCF_000334495.1 Tupaia belangeri chinensis | reverse complement strand
GTGAGCCCACGTACCCTATAGCAAAAACCTCTCAAAAAAAAAAAAAGATGATTGTACCTGACCACACTAAGATATTTAAAGAAGTCTAATGTTCATATAATCATTAGAATCTTTATTAAATGTGTAGATATATTCACCATGCAAATTGTTGTCAATGTACAGACAAAATGTCCAAATCACCATCAATTTTTTTAACTTCCACTTGGATACTTTAAAATTGGCACATACCTCAAAGGAATAAGAAATGCATTAAATATTTTCCTTATGTAACTATTTATTCACTTGTTTGACAAATGCATATCTGAGATTGTGCTATGTACTATGTCTGAACTACATATTGAAATGCAGCCATGAGCAAGGTATGCAGTCTCTGACCTTGTGAACCGTGGGTGCAATTCTGTGCCTTAATCAGACACCCCCCTCTCTGCCCCTCTGCACTGTGCTGACCACTGGGGTTATGGAAATACAGGGAACAGTGCCACCTTCTAGATAGCTCATGGTCTAACTTGGAGGTGGACACATCCAGAAGGTGAGATGGCCTGTCACTGAGGTAAGTACAAGGTGCTATGGGAATACATTAAGATATACATCTATAAGCCAGCAGGTGGTTACAGTGCTGGACTTCCACATGGCTGACACTCAGTTCGAGTCCTGGACCTGGTGACTTGCTTTCTCACTTTCTCTCTTTCTCGATGGTCAAAATAAAATAATAATAATAATAAGTATAATTACATAAATTATTCTTTTAATAATATGATAATAAAAAAGAATGATACATCTATAGGCTAACTCAGTAGCATAGCAGTTACACACTGGTCAAGAGAACCTGTGTCTACATGGAAGATCGTGGTTCAGTTCTGGTTGGCATATAAACACCATGCACATACTTCTGTGATTCTAACTGGCTGGGAAGACTTGGGGGGAACACTGATCATGGCATTGACTCTACTGAGAGTGCATCTCTTCTGTTTTTTATTTTTATTTATTTATATATTTTTATAATTTGCTGTAGAGCATGTATGCTTGTGGGAAAGAAGTAGAGAGACCGAGAGAGAGAGGGAAAGTGAGAAATCACCCCTTGGGGGCATGGCCATGCCACAATCCCTTATCCTCCATTCCTCTCTCAGGATTTGGGCATGCACATATGTGTACTGGGCATGTTTTTCAAGCTGCCGGGTCTGGGACTTGAACCGTACAGTCTGCCATGTTGGATCCACCTGACTTAACCTTCACATGCTGGCCCCATTCTCTTTCTTTCTCTCTGTCTCTGTTTCTCACTCTCAAAAAAAATTAAGGCAAAAGAAAGAAATCTATAACAACATTTTTATCTTTTTTATTTTTTTTTTAATATATGGCACATGGGCTCACTGGAGAGAGTTAGAGAGGGAGAGAGAGAGTGAGAGTGTGAAAGCATCCCCCTGGAGGGAGAGAGAGAGTGAGAGTGTGAAAGCATCTCCCTGGGGATGACTCCACCTCAATCCCTTCTCCTCCACTCCCGGGATGACTGTACCCCAATCTCTTCTCCTCCACTCCATTTCTGGGATTTTAGGCATGTATGCACATGTGTCCGATATATTTTATAAGCTGCCAGATTCAGGACTTGAACCACTAACTCAATCATATGTACATTTTTACCTCCAGCTACCAGCTGGCCCAACAACATTTTATCTTAATAGCTGCTAAAAAAATGTTTCACTCAATCAGAAAGAAACCACTTTTTAGGCCAGGTGTTTTATGTTGATCTGTTGGTTCATAGAACACATCAACATTTTGTCTTGGAGATAAAAGTTTATCACTGAGATCCTCTGGGACTTTTTTTTTAATTCTTAAAACATTTTTAATTTATTATTTTAAGTTATGGTTCATATATGATCAATATATGTTTTTGTAAGCTACAGTATGTTTTTTAAAATTTGCCAGAGGGTGCATGCAGTTGCCAGAGAGAGGATTAGCAAGAGAAATAGGGACCAAGGGAGAAATCACCCCCAATGGGTGAGCTGGTCACACTGCAGTCCTTCTTCATCTCTCCCTCCTGTGGGAATCTGGGGCATGCATGCACATGTGTCAGTGTGTTTTGGAAGCTGCTGGGTCTGTCTGGAACTTAAACCAAATGATGGCACCTGGGGGACTCAGTTCCCTTAACCACCAGGCATGGGGCCAACCCTAGAGTAGTTTTCTTAAGAAATGCATACGGTACGTAATAATCATATCAAGAACATCACGTGTTTCTCTTCTTCACGTTGAACATTATGTTGTGCACATCTGTTAACAGATCTAGTTTTTGTGGACTAGGCATTAAATGATTCGTTTTTCTTACTCTACTGTGATTTACCATCTGCAGACTCTTTGCCTTACCTGCATACATTTTTACCTCCAGCTACCAGCTGGCCCAACAACATTTTATCTTAATAGCTGCTAAAAAAATGTTTCACTCAATCAGAAAGAAACCACTTTTTAGGCCAGGTGTTTTATGTTGATCTGTTGGTTCATAGAACACATCAACATTTTGTCTTGGAGATAAAAGTTTATCACTGAGATCCTCTGGGACTTTTTTTTTAATTCTTAAAACATTTTTAATTTATTATTTTAAGTTATGGTTCATATATGATCAATATATGTTTTTGTAAGCTACAGTATGTTTTTTAAAATTTGCCAGAGGGTGCATGCAGTTGCCAGAGAGAGGATTAGCAAGAGAAATAGGGACCAAGGGAGAAATCACCCCCAATGGGTGAGCTGGTCACACTGCAGTCCTTCTTCATCTCTCCCTCCTGTGGGAATCTGGGGCATGCATGCACATGTGTCAGTGTGTTTTGGAAGCTGCTGGGTCTGTCTGGAACTTAAACCAAATGATGGCACCTGGGGGACTCAGTTCCCTTAACCACCAGGCATGGGGCCAACCCTAGAGTAGTTTTCTTAAGAAATGCATACGGTACGTAATAATCATATCAAGAACATCACGTATTTCTCTTCTTCACGTTGAACATTATGTTGTGCACATCTGTTAACAGATCTACTAGTTTTTGTGGACTAGGCATTAAATGATTCGTTTTTCTTACTCTACTGTGATTTACCATCTGCAGACTCTTTGCCTTACCTGCATTCTGTCTCTGTTAAAAATTTTCTCATGAACACTCTCTCTCTCCCAAACATTTCCTGGTATCTACCATTACTGTCTCTATTTCTATGATTTTGAGAGCTCTTTGTTAATTGAGTAAAGAAAATGAAGCGAGAAACAAAATACAAAAATGAATGATTAGGTTTTCTAATGTGTCTTCTGGCTCATAAACCAGAGCTCAAGGTGAACAACGAGCTCCCTGCTTTAGACCTAGCACCTCTGTCCACACTGTCCACGCTGTCCACGTGTGGCTGGAGATGGGATCCCCACGCAGCCCAACAGCTCCGTAGGGGCCTCGCCTTTGCACTTCTCCCCTGTTCCTCCCCTCACTAGCAGTTTTGTGAATTTGAGGACAAAATGTGAGTAATTTATGGCACAAACTGCATAAATTTGGGGCAAGGATATAAATACAGTTCAACGTATCAGACTCAGGGCCTTCTCTTACCTGGGTATCCAGAAATCTCCTTTCTTCTATGGTTTCACTTTAGGTTCCCTGAATTGTAAGGGAACAGGATCGCTCAGTTTCGTGTGCAGGGGGCAGTCCAGGTTCAGACCCGACTCTACGGCAGGCAGCTCACCTGAGATAATAGGCTGTCCCCAGAGTGCCTCTGGCTCGCTCTCCCTGTCTCTGTTACTGCTCTCACACTTCTACGTTGACGCATTTAACTGAATTTTGCTCTTCGTTTACTGTGCATCTTTATTCACGGTATCTTTAGGTCATCACAAATTAGCATTTTCAAAACCTCCTTCTTAATACTGCCTCAGATGCCTGTAAACTGGTTCTTGTCTAAGCCTAAAAGAGGCTCTGTGATCACAGAGAACTGAAAGCAGAAATAGTCTGTATATTAGCCAGTTTCATTAAATAAGGGAAATGAAGAAAACAGTCTTAGCAATCAGGGAGCCTTTTTTAGACAAATCCACTTAATGCTGTACTTAAGTGGCTGTTTTAGTGTTGGGTAAACAAATAGAAATATTAAAAGGTTAGGTTTGTTTTTAAGAACATATTAAAAGATGGTCTCTATTATTTATAGAATATAATCTAAAATCATGATTCTGTCATTCAAGGTTCATAATAATTGAGCTCAAGGTAATTTTTTATTTTTTATTTTTTGGTAGAAGTTTTTCCTTATAGGGCGCGTGCGCTGGCCAGAAAGCCAAAGAGAGACATAGAGACAGAAAGCGAGAAATCACCCCCCAGGGAGGATGGCCACACCACAATCCCTTCTCCTCCATTCTCCTCTCGGGATCTTGGGCACACATGCACACGCAGCTGGCGTGAGTTTAAGCCACTGGGTTCAGGACTCGAACCATAGTCGACTACATGGGAGTCTAGCGACATAGCCATTATGCTAACTACTGGTTCCAAGGTAAATTTTTAATTATATTTTCCTATTGAAGTGAAATTCACATAACATAAATGAACAATTTTAAGTAATTTAGTGAAATTTGTTATGTTCACCAAGTTGTAAAACTGACCATGACTATTAGGTTGACGGGAAAGTCATGATGTATTTTCTATTCAAAAATGGCTCGTAACTTTCCCAATGACCCAGATAGTTCCAAAGATTTTCGTCACCCCCAAATAAACCCTGTACCCATCAGCAGTCACTCCCTGTTCTGCTCTTCCCTAGCCACTGGCAACCACCAATCTGCTTTCTGTCAGGATTTGGATGTCTGTGTATTTCCTGACCCAGATAGTTCCAAAGATTTTCGTCACCCCCAAATAAACCCTGTACCCATCAGCAGTCACTCCCTGTTCTGCTCTTCCCTAGCCACTGGCAACCACCAATCTGCTTTCTGTCTGTGACGATTTGGATAGTCTGCGTATTTCCTATAAATGGAATCATAGAGTATGTGACCAATTGTGTCTGGCTAATTTCACTTAGTTTTGGGGTTTATCCACATTGAATTTTTTTTAGAGTTCATGTACTCATTTCTTCTATGAGAGAGATACGGACAGACAGACACTACCTCCAGCAGGGTCCTGACACTACAGCACAACTCCAGCCCCAGCCAGCCCCAGGTCATGGGCACTTCCGTACCTTGCCTACTCAGAGAGGTCTCTGCATGCAAAACTGGAACCCTCCCATGTGGGTCGGGCTCACAAGACATCTCCCTTCTACTGTGCACCACCCGATCCCCTAGGCTTACCCATATTCTGAGATGTGGAGAAAAATCTTTTTCTCTGCCAAGTTAAGCTTAGTGGTTGAGGTCTGAAAACTTAACTGACAATAGACATTAATAGGATAAAATACCGTGTTTATTCACGTGCTTGTCAAAGAAGTGACTCCCAGAGTAGCCAAAGATAGGGGTGAATAAGCCAACTTTAACAAGGACGGGCAAGCAGAAAGGGCTTCTAGGAACAGATCAATTTTTTTTTTTTGGTTAGAATAAATAAATAGATATTTAGAGGAGCAAATGGAGGATAAGAAAATATATGATAGTTTTTGTTTATACAGGTACAAGCATTGTTCTTCATCTTTTTAAAACATTTAATTAATTTTTTTCTGGCTATAAAACTCTCTCTGAGAGAGGAGTTATGGTGGTCTCACTTACGGAAGCTTCTGTTTCTGGTGGGATAAGCAAAGTTCCAAAACAGCTTCTTTCTGCATCTGCTGAATATCATGTCTTCAACATAAAATAATCTTCTCACTAATTTGGGGGTCTCAGTGAGTCCCCATAGCAGCATGCGTCCGCACTTTATTACTTTCTATAGCTAAAAAGCCATCCATTGCATCACATTAGATTTAGCCTAGTAGTCAAGTGGTAATCATTTGGCTATTTCTTCATTTGCCTATTAGGAATAATGCTACTGTTAATATTGATGTCCAAATTTTTGTGTGAACCTTAAAAATTTCTTTTCAGTGGATATGAGCAGGTCATGTGATAAATCTATGTTTAACCTTTTGAAGAACTGCCAGATATTTTCCAAAGTGACCACACCATTTATAGTCACATCCTCACCAAAACATATTATTGTCTGTATTTGTGACTGTAGCTCTTCTAGTGAGTATGAAGTGTTATCACATTACAGTTTTGATTTTGAAATTTTCTAATGATGACTAATGTTGATACATTTTCATGTTTGTCTTTTTGGTGAGTTGTTAGAGATTTTCCTATATTCTGGATTGTAGAGACTTATCAGATATATGATTTGCACATATTTTTCTCCCATTGTATAGGTTGTCTTTTCACTTTTTTGCTAATATCCTTTAATGTACAAAAGTTTTAAGTTTAATGAAGTCCATTTTATTTTTCATTTTGTTGTTTATGCTTTTGATGTTTTATTTTAATTATAAATTCAAAAAAGATAAACAAAGAAAAGCATAATTTTATCTCAGTATTATTTGGATGCCTTCAAAAAATGTATAAGGAAGAGGAAAGATGAGTTTTACTTGACTTACCTAATTTGAAAACAAATAAGAGAGGCATTTTTTATTCATTTATTTCTAAAGGATAACATTTTCTGACAATTTGTCACTCATGTGAAATAGCACTTTATTTCAAGAAGAAAAAATAAAAATCTATCCTAAGGGATAAAGTGCAGATGACTATAAATGTATGATTTAGGGGGTGTTTTCTAGAATTCTGCTTTGTATATATTTTACTTAAAAATGCTATGGTGATGGGACTGGCAGGTGGCGTAATTGCTGTCACTGGATTCCCACGCAGTGACTATGGTTTGAGTCCTAGACCTGGTGGCTTAAAACTCATGCTGGGCACTGCATGTCCAAAATCCTGAGAGGAGAATGGAGGAGAAGGGATTGCTCATGGCCACTCTCCCCAGGGGGTGATATCTCTCTCTCTATCTCTCTGTCTCTCTCTGTTTCTCCAGTGAATGCACGTACTCTAAAGCTGAAAAAAAAATGCTATGGTGGTTAAGGCACTGGACTCACACATGGCCACCCATGGTTTGAGTCCTGGATTCGATCACTTGGAAATCACATGGGGTGCATGTGTGTGCATACCCAAAATCTCAAGAGGAAATTGGAAGAGAAGGGATTGCAGCAGGGCCATCCTCCCTGGGGAGTGATTTCTTAATTTCTTTCTCTTTGTTCATCTCCAGTGAGCACATGTACCCTGTGACAAAACCAAAACAAACAAACAAAAAGGTATGGATGTTTTCTTTGCTAAGTGAAAATATTCTAACAGATACATTGCTAAATGAGACCCTTGTGAAAGATACTAAATTTTGTAAGGTACCTCCAGGTTTCAAGTATGTGGAAGATCTTTGACATGGGTTACCTATCTAACCTCTGTAGTGGTTAATGTTATATAGCAATTTCTTTTTTAATTAAAAAAATGTGGTTAATGTTATATAGCAATTTCTTTTTTGATTAAAAAAATTTTAAATTTACTTATTTATTTATTTTCATTTCATTTTCTTCCATACATTCAATCACATTATTATTTGTCTTACAAAATGGATATTTCGACAGGTGAACATTTCTCCCTAGTACTGTTGATAAAACTATGAAATATCTTCAACAGATAACACCACACCTCTTTGTGTTATATATCAATTTAACTGGGTTAAGGGATACAGAGAGAGCAGTTAAATATTATTTCTGAATACCTCTTTGAAGGTGTTTCTGGAAGATACTAGCATTTGAATTGGTGAAGTCAGTAAAGGAACTGTCAATCACCAAGGTGGGCAGGAATCATCCAATCTTTTGAGAACAAAAATTGGAGACAGGGCAGATAGGTCTCTCTTCTAGAATTAGGAATTCTAGCTTTTTCTGACCCTGTAAAACTTGCATCGTCATTCAATTTGCAATCTGTAAATATCAGAAGAGCTATGCAATTTCAGTTTGCAGCCCAGTGACACCAGATGTCATAGTCCTGAGAGACATCGCCTTTTTGAAAAGTGAATCTGATTTTATCTTTCCACTGCCTATAACCTTTCAGTGGAGGTTTTTATGTACATGCATGATGCTTGCACACAAAATCGACATTGTGGTAATACACTGTCAGGAGTCAAATTTGCAAAATACGCATTAAAAAAAAAACTCCCTAGAAGTCTACACAATTCGTATTTCCAGCACTGGAAATAATGCAAAGATAAAATACATAGCATAGCAAACTGTAAGCAATAATGCTGATAATTTAGAACAGTGGTAAAAAGCTAAAGCAAAACAACAAAACAAAACCAAGCAAAACTCTTTAAAAATTTAATATGTGAAATAGTGTTTTACAGGTGTAAATATAGGCAATTGCATGAAGGTAGTCCACAGAGTGGATGGGTTTCAAGATCATTAAGTGTTTATTTTATTTTATTTATTTATTTATTTATTTTGGAGAGATTTTCGCTATAGGGCGCGTGCGCTCACCAGACAGACAGAGACAGAGAGACAGAAAGCGAGAAATCACCCCCCAGAGGGGATGGTCATGCCACAATCTCTTCTCCTCCATTCTTCTCTCGGGATCTTGGGCACGCACGCACACGCGCCCGGCGTGAGTTTTAAGCTACTGGGTCCGGGACGCGAACCGTGGTCAACTACGTGGGAGCCCAGTGACATAGCCATTACGCTAACTGCTAGTTCTCTATTTTTTTTTAAAAAAGTTTTTTTTTTTTTTTTTTTTTTTTTTTTTTTTTTTTTTTGCTATAGGGTGTGTGTGCTCACCAGAGAGATAAAGACAGAGAGAAAGCAAGAAATCATCCTCTAGGAGAGATGGCCATGTTTCAATCCCTTCTCCTCCATTTGCCGGGGACCAGCCTCGGCGTGGGTAGGTTATCTCGACGGAGGTGGCGAAGGTGAACAGAAGACAGAGGCCTCGATGCTTTCATGCACGTCCTATGCCGGACACCCCTCAAAGATGGCTCTCTGAGGAGTGACAACTGCTAGGAATCATCGTGCCTTTTTATTAAAAATGTGATACATGCAAGTAAATGGGTGAGGGGCAG
>NW_006159461.1:395606-412387 GCF_000334495.1 Tupaia belangeri chinensis | reverse complement strand
GTCTCTGTTATGTGGTGAATGTGCTGACTTTGCTAGTGTGAGTTAACTTTGGCCTGTAGCTTTAACAAGGGCTAGCCTTAAACTAACTTAGTCTACATATGCTTCTAATGCTAATTTAGTTTATACTAACTTAATCTACATGTTAATTTTGGCTTAGAAACAGACAGGTGGGGGAGTCTTAAACTTCTTGGTCTTCTTGTCAGTCTTAGGGAACCACATTCCTACAAGATCACTAATTGGCTTTATTGCAATAGTTGGGGGTGATGTTTTACCCTTGCAGGGTACCGTAATAACAGTAAAACTCACGGCAGAGAAATTGAATACCGGCCAGTTCAAAGACACAAGGGAGAGCTCGTAAACTGGGCCTCGCCTCAGTTTCTTCCCAGTTCAGGCCTTGCCTTAGAATGGGAGGCAGCATCCTTACCAGCTTGTGTTGCCTGCATGGCCCCGTCATCCATTCTCCTCTTGGCATTTTGGGGACACAAACACATGCACCTGGCATGAGTTTTAAGTTACCAGGTCCAGAAATTGAGCCACGGTCAACTATGTGAGAGTCCAGCAATGTTAACTATTATGCCATCTGCTGGTCCCAAGATCATTAAGTCTTGCATTATGACAAATAGCTGCTTTATTCTTCTTAGTCTATAGTTTTCCTTGGAGAATATTTTCAGTGCTATTCTACTCTTTTTAAAATACTTCTGTGAAGGACCAGCAGTTGGTGTAATGGCTATGTCCCTGGACTCCTATGTAGTTGGCCACGGTTCAAGTCCCGGACTCAGTAGCTTAAACTCACGCCGGGAGTGTGTGCATGCATGCCCAAGATCCTGAGAGGAAAATGGAGGAGAAGGGACTGTGGTGTGGCCACCCACCCCGGGGGGTGTTTTCTCGCTTTCTGTCTCTCTGTGTCTTTCTGGTGAGCACAAGTGCCCTATAGCAAAACCTCTCAAAAAAAAAAAAATTCTTCTGTGATTAGCCACTTGAGTATTCCCTCTTAAAATTTCCCCTCTTCTATGCCATGATCCTGTGTTATCTTGAATTTGGGCAAATCCAACCCGCATGCACTTAGATACAGACCACAAATTGGGAGGAGATACTACTGATGATGAAACAGCAACAGTGTTTAAAAAAACTTTTTAATTGTAATTTCTGATTTACATATAACCATTATACATCTTTGTAAGATGTAGTATGGTTTTTAAAAGTCTGTATACACCATATAATGAACAAATTGAGGATATAAACATATTCACCATCTTTGACATAAAACATTACATTACGTTGTGCACATTCAAAATTCACTCTACTGGTTATTTTGGAAGTATAATTAAATTGTCAGTGGTGTTCTTTACTGTGAAAAATAGCTCTAATGCAAAACAACGTAATTAACAATCAGACAACAAAAAGTCTCATAAATTAATGAGCACTGGTTTTGAAAACAGAGATAATCTCAGCATTGCTAATGAAGTCCAGAAAGAAAGTGAGTAGGGCTGTTACAGAGGTAAGCGAAAGTTTAACAGTTCAAATAATCCTTCTCCCTTCTGAGAAACTAAAGATGGGAAATGTGTAGTGTATTTTGCTGGGATAAGGTGATGTCTGTCCATTATGGTAATTATCATTCAGTTAATGAATATAAAAAAATTATATATAATGAATATAAAAATGACTCTTGTGGATATTTGAACTTTTAATGGTATCTGGGATTTTTCGTATGTTGTCCTCATTTTTAATGGTTATTCTTCTTTTCATTTGCTGGGATTAAATCAGAGGTTTTTGTCTTCCAGGTCAGAGATTCTTTCTTCTGCATAGTCTAATCTGTTAAAACTATCAAGGGAGGTTTCGATTTCCTGCATCATATTCTTAATCTCCAGGTGGTGTAGTAGTTAAGGCACTGGACTCCTGTATGGCCTATCATGGTGTGGATCTGGGACCTAGAGCCTTGAAACTCATGCCAGGCACATCTGTGTTCTTGCCCAAAATTCCAAGAGGAACGTGGAGAAGGAATTGCAGTGTGGTCATCCCCCCAGGGGGTTATTTCTCACTTTCTCTCTCTCAATTTTTCTCTGTCTCTCTGGTGAGTACACGAGCCCTGTAGCAAAATCTCTCTCTCTCCCTCAAAATAAAAAAGGCTGTTGTTTTTGAAAACCAGGTTAAAAGTAAATTCCTGCTCAGCAAACTGATAAAACTATAACTGTTATATTCCACAATATCTAGTTTGAGTGTGTCTTTGTCAATGAGGTTTGTTTCTTATAAGCAACATATAGAGGGTTCCTTCCCCCCACCCCTATTGAGTCAATCTATGCCTTCTAGTTGGAAAACTTAATCCAGTGACATGCAATGTTATTAATGATAGATGTGGACAAGTCTCTGTCATTTTGATATTCTTTTATTTTTATTTCTAATTTTAAATTTTATTCTCTTCTATTTATCTCCTTTTAGTTTTCTCTTAAGTATTTCCTGAAGAGTTGATCTAGTTTTGGTGACTCCTTTCAACTTTTGTTTACCCATGATCAATTTGATTTCTCCTTCTCATTTTCAGGATAATCTTGCCAGGTATAGTACTCTTGGCTGAAATTGTTATTCTTTCAGAGTGTTAAGTATGTCTTACCATTTTTTTCTTGCCTGCATTGTTTCACTTGAGAGGGCCAATGTTAGTCTCATGGGGTAACCTGTGTAAGTAACTTGGCATTTCTCTCTTTTCATTTTTAGAATGTTGTCTTTGTCTTTGATTTTTACCAATTTGGCTCTTACGTGCCTTAGAAAGGATCTTTATATGTCCAATCTATTTGGTGTCCTTTGTATTTCCTGGATTTGGATGTTCATATGCCTTTCTAAATTTGGGGATTTTTCAGCTAATATATCATGAAAGAGATTTTCTATGCCTTTGTCTATCTCTTCACCTTCTGGAATACCTATTATGTAGATATTTGGCCTTTTAAAGGTGTTTAGGATTTTGTGTATATTGTCCTTTATTTTGGTGTCCATATATTTTTCATGTAGTATATGGTTATTTCAGTTGCTTCAACTAAATCAGAGATTGTGTCTTCAAGGTCAGAGATGCTTTCTTCTGCATGATCTAATCTGTTAATACTTTTAAAAGAGGTTTGATTTCCTGCATCGTATTCTTAATCTCCAGAAGTTCTACTTGATTTTTTTGTAAGGTGTCTATCTCTTTTTTTTTTTTTTTTTGGAGAGATTTTCACTGTAGGGTGCGTGCGCTCGCCAGACAGACAGAGAGAGACATAGAGACAGAAAGCGAGAAATCACCCCCCAGGGGGGATGGCCACGCCACAATCCCTTCTCCTCCCTTCTCCTCTCGGGATCTTGGGCACGCACGCACACGCGCCCGGCGTGAGTTTTAAGCCACCGGGTCCGGGACACGAACCGTGGTCGACTACGTGGGAGTCCAGCGACATAGCCATTACGCTAACTGCTGGTTCCCTAAGGTGTCTATCTCTTTATAAAACTCTTCCCTCAAGTTATGGGAGGATTTCCTCATCTCCTAAAATTGGTGGTCTGTTTTCTCTTGCACTTCACTGAGTTTTGTTATGATAAATATTCTGAATTCTTTTTCTGACATTTTTGTGATTGCTTGTGTTTTATCCATTGTTGGTGAGGGGTTATGTTCCTTTAGGGTGGAGGTATTTCCTTGCTTTCTCCTATTTCTAGGGACTCTGCTTTCATTTTTAGTCATCTGGTGATGTATTCAATTTTTCTTACTTCTTTGGGGTAGGTTCCTATAACTGCGTGCTGTGCTCTCTTGTGGTATGAGTTAGCTCTGTGCCAGTTTCCCTATTCTGCTGTGGGTGAGAATGTGGAGTCCACATTGAGAGTTTGGGGTTCATATTTTTAGAAAGGAATTTTTCTCCTTTTACTTCTGGGGGAGAGGTTATAGAAAAAAAACTCTGTCTTCAAGTGTTTAATTCCTGTGTACACAAACCTCTCTGCTCCCAATGTGGCTGGAAGCTGAACTCCTATCTCTGAACAGAAGAAACTGAGTGTGGGGGATCAGCAGTTAGTGTAATGGCTATGTTGCTGGACTCCCATGTAGTCGACCGCTGTTCGAGTCCCGGACTTGGTGGCTTAAACTCACGCCGGCGCGTGCCCAAGATCCGGAGAGGAGAATGGAGGTGAAGGGATTGTGGTGTGGCCATCCCCCCTGGGGGGTGATTTCTCACTTTCTGTCTCTCTGTCTCCCTCTGTCATTCTGGTGAGCACACATGCCCTATAGCAAAACCTCTCCAAAAAAAAATAAAAAAAAGAAAAGAAAAGAAAAGAAACTGAGTGTGCTCTTAAGGCTGGAACAACCTCTCCTCCTCCACTGCTGCAGGCTGGGTGGTGGAGTTCGGTGATCATCTCAGGTCAGACAGCCTTTGCTTCTCTCTGGATCCTTATATCTCTGGGAGTTGCAAGTAGCATTGTTTTAAACTGAGGTTTAGGTTGATGCCATATTGCATTGCCAATCCAGTCATCTGAATTTCTTTTTAAATATCAAAATGAAAAAAAATTATCAGTAACACCTTGTAATTCATTTTTAGAAACCTTGACCACAATCAGTTTGAAATCTGCCATTATGTTTGTGGATTCAATTGAAATCTATTTTCTTCTGCAGTCTCCCAAATCTTTAGACAAGCATTTTTTAAACTGCTACACTTTTCCCAGTGATTAACACATAAACAAGTGGACAAGTTCTAAAATTTTTAGATATAACAGAAGCATGTATATAGTTAATAAAAATAGTGGGAACAATTTTGAAGGAGCCAGTCATTAGCTTAAGTGAAGCATGCATTAATTTTTGTATGTTGGACTTAATGATAAATATGAAAGCACATCAAAAGTTTGCAGAAAAAATGGAAGTAAAGTATGAAATTGCTCTGCTACAAAAATTATCAAAATCCATGTATATATATATATTTAATAATCCCCATTTTCCATAAACTTTTTGAAGACCCTTCTTGTAAGAAGTCTATCTTCTTAGATGGTCAAATCCTTAACGAAGAGAAGTTTGGAATTGTATGTTCTGTAGACATCAGAGCAACCTCTATGTCAGTAAGAGTCTTTGGTTCAGAAAGTCACTGAGATTGCAGACTTCTTCTATTCTCTGATGAAGGACGTTTTTGAAGACATGCATAGACACTATGTGTGCACAGACAGAAGCTGTACGTGCTTGAATAACTTGGCAGTAGAGATTTCTTGTTTATTTACTTGTTTAAACACAAAGTTTAAAACTTTGTGTTTTTACTTCTATGATCTTTGAACCACTCGCTGCCTGTATCTAGAGGCTGATCATGGTCTATGGATTTTGAGAATATGCTGTCAATTTGAAAGCCTGATTATCACTCTGCAGTTGCAATTGAATGATTTTCTGTTTTCACAGCACCAATAATAATTAGCTTTTGAACTTCTGTCTTTCGACAGTAAATAGACTCATACACTTTATCACAGCCTTTTGGTGAGGAACAGTCACGGATCTCTTCCCCATACGTCTTTTTTATTTTCCCCCACTGGAAATTTTGTTTTTTGAGATTTCAGTTTTTAGGATTTCAACACTTGGAATTTTAATCTTTTGGGTTGTGATTTTTGGAATTTTAGATGTTAGGGATTTTAGACTTTAAGACTCGATTTTTTGGGATTTCGACATTTGGGATCATGGAGTTCTAGATTATGATCTGTGCAGGGAAAATCCCACCACAGAAGCTGCCCAGCTCTTAGCTTAGGCTTGTGTCCTGCAAGCATAAATTAAGAATGAGGCTGGATATAGTTGCACCTGGATAACAATGCTGACTGGCTTTATTTTAAACTGGTAATCTCTTACCCCGAGTGCACATTCAGCGTTGCCTGGTAATCTTTCTCTATTTCCAGGACTGGTCACTTCCTCATTCTCCTGCATAATTATTTTACTTTTTCTTCTCCTAAAGCCATCTTCTCCTCTATTATCATTCTCAGCCAATGACATTGGTCTCTAACCCACTGAGGAAATAGTAGGTCATTGGCAGAGTCACGACTTTCCTGATGAAACAGGAACAATCCAAGAATCTCTTTCTCTACCACAATTGTTAGCTGGATTTCTTCCCGGCTGAGGCCAATTCTTCTGCTTGTCCACTGGATCTCATTCCCTCTTGCCACCTTGAGGCTACTGCTTCTGCAATTGTCTCTCCTTCCTGCATCAAGTTTTCCCCATTATGTCGGATTATTCATGGTGGCATACAGAAATGTTGAATGTCTTTCCGTCTTTATAAACAAACAAACAAACAAACAAAACCCAAAAACTTCTCTTGATTTTACATTTCACTCACCATTAAGTTTGTCAGATGTAGATGCACTTTATTAAGTTTCTGTTCTTAGTTTCCCAAACGTTTTCATTACAGTTGGTGTTAGATTTGACCAAATACCTCTTTGGTCTCAGTAGACATAACCGGTTGAGAGGATCTGCCCCTTCTCCATGCTCCCCCATCTGGGTATGTGGCAAGTCTACATGTCCGACTACTCAGGCCACAAACCCGGGTGTCACCGTTTGCCTCTATTTTCCTCTTGTGTTTTAAATCGAGTTCATCAGATAGCAAAGTCTATCACTATTCACTTCAACATGCCCAGGACCTGTCATGTTCTGACCCTCTCTGCTGCTACCATGTCAGTAAAACCACATCATGGCTCACGTGGCGTCCCCGCTCAGCCACTTGCCCTGTTCAGCACCGCTCTGCTAATTTCTCAGTCTGGAAAATTAAGTCCGCAGCTGTCAGTTGACCACTCTGGTGCTGCCTCCCGTATTTATTTGATGTAAGTGCTAAGACTTGTGCCATTTAAAATTTTTATGTGCTATGTTTGCTTTCCTGCTTTAATGATTTTCTAAGGTCATCTGACTTTTTTCATAGAACACATTCTTAAAGTTCACTTTAAATTGAGAAAAATCTTCCAATCACTCAAATTAATACTTTTGAGTGCAAACATGCTGTCAAAAACAATTTAAGTGAAAATAACAGAGATTGGGGTTTTTGACAAATCCACTCACAGTGGCAGTGTGGGATTGTCCTGATAAATTCTGTTCATGCAAGTTTGGAGCAGAAGAGATGGAAATGCCCCCACAAGGTCAGCCGGTTCATTCTCCCTATCAGGAAAAAAATATTTCTCTTCCAAAAGAGCCCATTAGGCCTCTGCCATGCCCAGGCATCCATCCTGGGTCTCAGCATGGCTGGGATCATTCGGGCGGTGGGAGCTGTCAGTCCTTATGATCTAAAGGCGGTTTACAAACCCCCACAGCAGCAGCAGCCCTACTCAGCAGGGGTCATTCGTCTACTTGACATCAAGATAGTTTCAGTCTAGGGCTGCAGTTTCTTGTCTTCACATGAGGACTTCCTCTTGCCCAGTTTATCATTCTGTTTATATATCGCCAATATTTTGATCATTTATCTAAGCACTGTCTATTTTTACTCTCTTTATCTCTGCCTTTCCTAACGTCTGTGTGTTTCCTTTTACTCACTCTGCCTCAGGAAGGAAACTTGATTTCACCTTTTCTAAGGCTGTTATGTACGAGACATTTAACTCAGTCCTTTTACTGCAGGGACTATGGCACTTTTTGTTGGGAAATATTTTTAACTTATGTAAAGGCTAGCATAAAAAACTTTCTAAAGAAAAAAGTTATTTAAAAAAAACAGTTTTATTTATTTTTTGAGAGAATGACAGAGAGAGAAACATCCTTGAAAGGTTCTCATGCTGTGCTACTGTTCTCCTGGCCCCCTCCCTGCCAGCGTTCCAGCCAGCCTCAGTCGCAGGCACATGCACGCACGGCCTGAACAGGCCTACACAGGAGCCAAACCTCAGTCTCCCACGTGGCTTCCAGCATTGCAGAGAATTGCATAACTGCTATGCCTCCACAGCAATGATGAAGTATGCAAGAAGACCCACAGATTGTGGCTCAATTCATAAAGTTAGTGTAATAGTACAGGACAGATAATCATTTCCATCTGCCTTAATGGGATTTGGTTTTTTTTGGGGGGGTGGGTGGGTAGGTCAATATATTCTTTTAAAGGTTTATTGAGGTATGGTACACAATAAGTTGTATATAGTTAAAGTGTTCATTGTGGTTGTCCTTGATACATTTATAAAATATTTCACTTTTTCTATGATTTAAAACTGGAAACTTCACCACAATCTAGATAATGAATATACTCATCCCCACCCAAATTTCCTAACGCAACTTTTAATACCTGTTTGTCCCTCCACCACCACCCGCAATGGCAGTGTGTGAGGGTGTGATTCAGCGACTGATGGAAAGCGCAGGGCACAGTGTGACTGCAGGGCTGGCGTGCTGCACTGCATTCCCCACCTGAGCCCATCATGTAACAGCACACAGGTGAGTTCCAGTGCAGGCTTCGGTCTGCACTGTCCAGCCTTTCCATTCTCTGGTTGTAAGGACCAGGTAGCTCCTGACTTAACTGAACGAAGGGCAGGTGCATTTGAGTCCATTTGCTCCTTATTTGGGGCAGGAGCAGTGTTGTTCTTTGTTCCCTATTCAGAGGGAAACGAGAGTGTTTTCCCTCAGATGAGTGACTCCAGGATCGACACAGAGGACCGAAGTTTTCTACTTGTTAGGAACAGCTGCCTTTACCATATCCTGTATACTCGGGTACTAACTATGATGCTGTTTCCACAGGAGAATTCATCTCCAGTCCCAAATGATCCACACACACGAGGCCTTGGGAATATTAGCTACATGCGAGTAAGAAATTGATCTATAGTGAAGATCTACCCTGTCATGGGCTCTTTTTCTATGAAGGCCTTTTTTAGCTAATCCTATTTCATTTTCTCTGTTGTTCTTTCTTATTTGTTATTTGTTTTTGTTTGTTTGTTTGTTTTGAGGGAAATCGAAGCTAAATTAACTGGAAATCTTTCTTTCCCCACTTCCTTCCTCATCTTTGCCTTACTCCTTCCCTTTATTCCTTCCTTTTAACCTTCCTCACCCAGTGGCTCATTTTCATCATGAGGTAGGTGTAGGGCAAAGGCTGTGGGCTCCATGACGCCTCACCCGTCGTGTTCCAACTGTTCAGAGTGTGGATGGGAGCCCAGGGACATCCTCTTGTAGTAGAATAAGTTCTATCTGGCTCAGAAGGAGGCTCTCAGAGTGAGTTCTTTCTGGTAATGAAGCTTAATCTTTCATCACCGGAGTGTCCCTTACACTACTTCAACTCCAAAGGGCTTAACCAGAAAGCTGGCTGATGCAGTTTAATTAAAGCACATAGTTTGAATTTAGGTACTGTATTTGGAATGTTTGAAAGTAAATATGATTGGCTTTTAGCTTTGTACTCGACCGGGCTGGAGAAGTGGTATTTGTGCCTAGGTACCCAACCCTATCCCAAGGGAAGAAACAGCATCTGGTCTCTGAGAAGGGGAGGCCCATGGCCAAGCCTAAGTGGTGAAGAAGCAGTGCTGTCTACACTGGTCTCCAGAGGGACTTCCTGCAGACGGGTGGACAGAGCCGGGCTTCTTCGCAGACCTATGGACCTCAGGATGTTCACCCATCTTCCCGGCCACCATGCCGCCCTGTCTGGGCTGGTGGGATGGTGAGGGGTTGAAGCTCTGCAATCTTCCAGGAATAGGACAGAAGTGGCCAATATGACACGGGAATGCGGGGTTGCTGTGGTGTCAGGCCCAGCACCCACCACGGGCCACAGGCGTTTGTCTGTAGTCCTTGAAGAACTAGACATGGACACAGGTAGGCCAGCAGAGTTTGTTAAGGCAGGGAAGGAAGAACAGAGCTCCCAAGCAGAGAGCGGTACCGGAAGGGTTGCTGAAGAACTGAGATTTTTTTTTTTTAATTTTTTTTTTAAATTCCAGGTCCTTAGGAGGGGTTTGTCCATGAGTTTCCCTCATGCTGGGGGCAGGGGCACATGCTAGATGGGTCTGATTATTTTTCTCCCAGTTTTGGAATGGGTATGAGGTCATGAGACTCGCTCTGTCTAAAAGCTTTGGGTCATAAAAATCATCTTATCTTCCTCTCGGAATGCAGTGGGGTTTTGGGGGACAAAACCACCATGCCCTAATTGTTCTGCTGGCTTAGGTCATGTTGCCTAGGTTAATCACAGAGTGACAGGGCCAGGTCTTTTCCAGGACCAGGCAGTTCAGTGACTGCTGAGCTGTCGTGTCTCCATTTTAAAGCAGAGCCATTTTGTAATTCCATTTAGGGCCCTTACCCTGACTATATCCTTGGGTCTCTCACTCCTGCCTCATTAGTTCTAGTTATCATCATGCTTTATACATTTCTGCTCAGTGTGGAGGCCCATTCCTTCAAGGCAAAAACAATTTGTGTTTGGTTCTACCTCTGGACCCAGAAAGCGAATCCTTAATCAGACTCACAGAGTGATACCTCACTGACAGCACTGCGTATAAATTAGAATCTTCTACTTGATGAGTAATTAGTCTCCCATGGTTTGTCATGAAAAAGTTAAAGCTGAGGTCACCTTGAAAGACAAATGTCTCCTGACCTGTCAAACTTGGATTTGGATGGCGTAGAAATGCATCATTGAAATGCCAACGTTTAGGTAAGCTATTGTGTTAGCTTTTCTTCCCTTGGATACAGACGAGATTTATTATCGTTCATAACTAGAACAGTAAGACCACCGCTTTTGTAAGTGTGGAAAATGAGGTCAGTATTTTAAATTTAATATGCATCTGGCTAATTATGTTGAGTTTTCCCTCCAGAAATAGAGAGGAAAATAATCTTAAAGAGAGATAAATGAGGGACGTTTCAAAACAAATAGGAAAAAAGAAGAGAATTTCTGTAGCTGAGAACTCCCTCCTGGGCAGGCCGTGTGCAGTACTGCCCTGTTACCTCAGGGAGGAGAGAGAAGCGGGGACAGAGAAGACTCGGAACAACACGTCCCCCTTTGGGTTGTAATTAGCTCTTTCTGCTGAGAATCTTGCATTACCTGACAACCTATTGTCTCCACAGGCCAGCGGCAAGGCAGGCCCAGATGGGTATAAATTGCCCTCATTTTAAATAAAAAAGGGAAAATGTAGAACTTAGAGGAGAATCCAGGCTGATTATGGTCCTCAATTTGCTTTCCTGGTTTGCCCAGCTCTTCATGCCTGCATTGAGAAAACTAATGGATCTACTTTTCCCATTATGGAACGCTACTGACTTTAATTAAATGAGTATGTATAAGCACATTTTATGTTCAATGCAGCGTGGCAGTGAGAAAGGCGTGAGACACGGTCTCTGTGCTCAAGGATGCGGATGTCTAGTAGAGGATAAATACACCGACCCGCCCCACTAAGTGGACAGTGTGATGCACACAACACAGCCAATGCTGATTTTAACATATGATTTGCAGAATGCTTCCAGGAAGGGCTTGCTGGCTGGGTGGGAGATGGGGGAGAGTGACTGCAGACTGAGGGACTAAAGAAAACCCAAGGAGATACAGAAGTTCAGGGCTTGGCCATGGAATAGCAGCCGATGGTTCAGTCAATGAGCCATCTGGGTTGCAGGTGCAAACAGGCTGGAAAGGTCATTGCATTGGCACCTTGGTGGGCTTTGAATGCCGGGAAGCACACAAGTGGAAATCCCAGTATTGGATTTTGAGAAGAGTGGTGTCACAACCACATTTTTGTGATTTCAGAACTAGTTCTGGAGTCTGTAAAGAGCAGAGAAGAGAGTACTATAGTTTGAATATGCCCACTGTTTTCAGATGGGGAGCTAGGGAGAGTTGTGATGAAATACTTGGTTCTTTGAATACCGATTTCTAAGGTTACAGACCTGCCCCAAGGTGAACACAGGGTTATAACCATGAGAAAAGTATGAAAAGGGAACTTTTGATAAAAAGATAATATTTTAATAGTAGAGGACACCTCGTACTTGAAAGGCGTCTGAGCTGGCAGCTGTCAGAGGACAACTGCTCTGGGAACGGGCTAGTGCTACTCTTATCCTGGGGTCTTGTTGGAAGTATTTAGCAGGGGAAGTCTGGCCCTGTGGCCAGTTCTATTGTTTTGCTGATACTTCTTCACACGTTAGGGAACTTAATTGTCCAATTGGAAGAAATCAAATGCATGCCCAGTGTGGACTGTGAAGGCGTGGATGTGTGCATGGAGATGATTTTGCTCACATCAGTGTATTGCCCCAAGTAGGAGATAGAATATTAGCCAAGCATCCTGGAGAATGCCCATGTGCGTATGCAGAACAGTGGGGAGAAGATAGTAACTTTTTCTAGGTCTTTTAATGACAGAAGCAAATAAAAGTCGATAACCTCTCTTTCCTTGCCACCAGGGGTCTAGCTGTGCCCCTGGTGATGGTGATTGATTTGTCAGAGTCCCCTTTGTTGGAATATTGGGATTCCCTGCTCAGAACTGTCTACCTATAATGCCCCCCCTCCCCACAATTATGTGTTGGGGCATTCCAACCTGATTAAGATGGTGAAAATGTGGGGTCTTCCAGAAAAGATTAATATTAAAGTCATTAGGGCAGTGTCCCCATGACTGAGTTCTGCTCGGTCTCTCTGGAGAGAGAATGAGGTCAGAACAGAGAGACTCTAATGGACACAGCCACTGAGCCACTTAGCTCTGCTCTCCCACTCGTGATGTGACTAGGACTCCAGAAGACATCCACCAGGACTTATCTCCAGCTGGGATCCAAATAAACCTCTATGCTCTTGAAATACCCAGCTCAGGTGTATGCTGCTATTCAGCAACAGAACAGACTAGAACAGACAGAGACTGGAAGCAGAAGACCTATAAAGAAGCCATTATTGCCAATAACTGGGGTGAAAAGTTATGTGAGAAAAAATCATGACACAAGCAATGGAAACAAGCATGATCTTGGACAGACATATTGAGAATTGGTAGAAATAGCTTTGGCCATGGCATTGGGAGACCTGATTTTACCATGCTTAGCATTGTAATTAAGGCAAGTCTCTTAAATTACTGAGATCAGTCTTCTTGCTTGTGAAATGGAGGTGATACTGGGCCAGCAGGTGGCGAGAAGGTTAAGCACTCGATCTTACATGACCAACTGTGCATTATGAGGCCTGTACCTGGCGGTATGTGTGTGCATGCTCAAAATCCCAAGAAGAGAATGGAGGAGAAGGGATTGCAGAATGGCCATCCCCCAGTGGGTGCTTTTTCACTTTCTCTCTCTCTTTTTGCGCTCTATCTCTCACTCTGGCAAGGATATGTTCTACAGCCAAAAAAAAAAAAAGAAAAGAAAAACAAAAGAAAAGAAAAAAGTGATATCTACATTATAAAAGAAATTTTATGAGGGGCTTTTTAAATTCTAAAGTGCTGTATGCATTGTGATAATTGTGATACTCTTGTTTTCTTCATTTAAAATTTTTTTTAGTGAAATATTTATTTAGCAGATACTTAGTGAGTGCCTAAACAGCCAGGTCTTGTTCTAAATTCTGGAGATCCAAGAGTGAATAAGACAAATGAAGTAGTCTGTCTTTATGGAACTCATGTCATAGTGGGGCCATGGGGAAGAAATAAGATACGCAAGAAACTATGTAGAGGGCTGCTGTTTAGACAAGGTGTCCAGGCAGGTGCTCACCGAGACAGTTGGGAGGAAGTGAAGAAAATAATTTCGGAAGAGGAAACAAGAAATGCAAATGTTCTGAGGCAAGAGTGTGCTGCAGCATTGGAGGAATAGGAGGCCCAGTGTGGCTGAGCAGAGAGAAGCCAGGCCATGTAGAGCTTGTGGGGACAGTAAGTTCTTTGGCCTTCACCCAAAACGAATCGGGGAGCCGTTAGAGGGTTTTGAACAGGAGGCTGATGGGATCTGACTTAGGTTTTGACTGAATCCCTGGAGAGCAAGCTGGGAAGAGATGCAGAAATAAGGATAGAAAACGGAGAGCAGGGGCTAGACGGTGGTACGGCTGTAAAACACGGTGCTATACAAAGCGGGCTGCGTGGGAGGGTCAGCGGGTTGTAACCAGAGACCTTCCTGAATGTGCTGGGACGTGCCCCTGCTCTGGGGCTAATTGAGGCTGGGAGTGGGTCTCAGCATTGCAGCCCTCTCTGTAGGACTGTATCTCTGTACCCCTCTGTCTCTGTCTCTCTCATTCATGGATTAGATAAATGAACTTAAAAAAAAAAAGAAAGAAAGGAAAATGGAGACTTGTTTGGGAGCTTGAAAATGATTGTAGAAAATGAGCATGGAATACGCACCAGGTGGTGGCAGGGCAGGCTGGGTATGAGAAGGGTCCAAACTCCTGGCACGTCTGAAGGGACACTCATGGCATTTGTTGATGGATTTCAGTATGAAGGAAAGACAGGTCAAGAATACTCCAGGATTAATGGAAATGGCTTTGATTTAGGGAAAACTGCAGAGGAAGCCAAGCTGGGTGGGAATCTTAGGAGCTCCACTTTGCCCCTGTTGTAATTGAGATCCCTGAGTGGGATTATGTGGCAGGCGGTTGACCATGAGTCTGAAGTGGAAGGAAAAGGCCTTGAGTGGTGATATAGAATTGGGGGTTATTCGCATGAAATTATCAAGAGGGGAAATGAATTTACTCAATCAGTTTTATTAACTAAGATCATGAAAGTTGATTTTTCAAGTTCCCGAGACACTGAGTATACAAACAATGATCAGACCATGTGTGAAAATAGATCTCTGATCTATAATCTGCAGCAACCATCCGCGGAGGTCAGCCAGTGATCCACAGTCAGCTTTGTAGGAAGTCACATCACGATATCTGATAACAATCCAGGAAGCCAAATAGTAGTCCCTGTAATAGTCGGTCCCAGATGGCCAAAGCTTGATTATTAACTGATAACTCTCCTGATTTTTGTCTCCACTGTCAACTCTGAACCAACCAGAGAAAATCAAATACGCACCTCTAACTAGTCACTTGGTGTGTCCCACTTCTAGTTAGCACGTTACAGCTTCCCCAGGTCAACAGCCTCCGATCTGGGAACACCTGAACTCATTCTTCTTTTCTTTCTTTAAACATGCCTCTTTCCCACTACTGTGTCTGATACCACTTTCCCACTAATGTCTGTATTTGAGCTTCTGCTAAATATAAGTGATGGTGGTGACCACCTTGCTGTAGCATACTCTGATAAAATAGCTTTGGCTTCCATTATCTGGGTAGTCTTGGTTTGTTTTTGAATCTGTTTTCTTGTCTGTACATCACAGAGAAATGAGCACTGTGATAAGGAATTTCTGCAAGAAAAATACACATATGGTGGTTTGTTTTTGAATGTTTTCTTGTCTCAGCATCACAGAGAAATGAACACTGTGATAAGGAAGTTCTGCAAGAAAAATACACATATGATTGGAGCTACTCTGTGTATTCGATTCTCTCCTTAAGGAAGATCCAAGTACCCAAATATCTCTGTCTTAGTTTTTTTCTGATACTACAACACAGTACCTGAGATGGGAAATTTACAAAGAAGAGAAACTAATTCCTCACAGTTCTACAGGCTGGGAAGTCCACTGGCATGGGACCAGAATTTGCTTGGCATCTGGTGAAAGCCTTCTTACTGAGTTTTTCCACAGTGGAAGGGCAAGTTAGCACTAGAAACAGAGAAGGGGAGAAAGAGATGGACACACAGAGCTCACTTTTATAATACAGCATTCCTAAGATAATGACATGAAATGCACTCACTCCTGAGAGTGAGCCCTCACGTCCTAATTAGCTCTTAATGGTCCTACCTCCTGTTATCATCACTGAGGGCATTAAATTCCACCAGCTTCTGAAGGGGACATTTACATCTTAGCATCTCCCCACCTTTTAGTTTTCTATAAACTTCCCTAAACTGTCTTAGATTTAAGATGTTTAAACTCATTGTAGATACATTTGCGTGCTTCAAAGAACAATTATAATGTTACATTGGGTCTTTATTATTATTATTATTAGGAAACAGCTGAGCCCAACTAATGAATTGTATGGTCAAATAGTTGCCCTCATTTGGTTATTTGTTCAGAAATAACTAGCACGGTGTTTATATTTACTTTGTGCTAATAAAGAGTTGAATTTGGCATGGTCGAAATTAGTTGTCAAAAGTATTTTATCATGGCGCCAACAGGTGGTGTGGCGGATAAGGGCACTGGACTCCTTCATGGCCTACTGCAGTTTGAGTTCTGGACCTGGTGACCTGCTTTCTCATTTTCTCTCTTCTGCCCCTTTCTGGTCAAATTAAAATAAGTAAATAAATAAATAACTAAGGTTAAATACTTCTGAAAAAATATTTTATCACAGCATAGAATATTCCTTAAAAAATCCTGAGATAATGCTGGCAGGGTTTCTATTGGGGGAAGCTTTCTGTATTGGGTTCAGAGGGCTTAGGTTGAAGTTTTTGTTCCATTAGAGGCAAAATTCCCTTTGGGATAAACTCGTAACTTCTCTCATACTCAACTTCCTCATTTCTAAGGCAGAGTAATAATATCTCATGTTCAACTTCCTCATTTCTAAGGCAGAGTAATATTTCATTAAATTCATAGGATTGGATTGCAGATCCAGTGAGACAATGTGTATGAAATAATTTTGCAAGTTAATTGCTAACAACAATGGCATTTATTATCACTGTCAAAAGACAAAAATTACAATAAATTTAAAGATCTAGTTGACTTTTTAAAAACATTCTTGAATTGAGTAACAGTTCATTCTGTAAAATAGAATGAGTATTCTGAGAAGCTGAACAGAGGGCAGTTTGACTTATGGACAGAAAAGGGTTGAGGGAAGTAAAAATAAAAAAATGAAAAGCAGATTGGTTATGCTAGCTCAGGTAAACATTTCTGATAGATTAATGTGTTTGTGTGTGTGTGTGTGTGTGTGTGTGTGTGTATGTATGTATTTATG
>NW_006159461.1:394647-395526 GCF_000334495.1 Tupaia belangeri chinensis | reverse complement strand
TTTCCCCATTGATTGATGAATAGCATCTGTTTTTTTTCTATCTATAGCAGTCTATTTGTCAAATGGTTGGTTAGGCACGTCATTATTTTCCAAGTCTTTATGTTCGGCTTCTCTTTTTATTTAAAATTCTGTCTTGAAATCCTTTATTTCTTCTCACATTTCCTACAAGAAGAGGAGTCATGCAGCATCCTTAACACTTTACTTAGACATTTTTCGTACCAAATATCCTAGTTCATTGCTCTTAAATTCTGCCTTTCCCAAAGCAGTAGGACACAGACCCAGGCGAGTCGAGTTCTCCACCACTTTGTAACGAGGCTGGTCTTCCTTCCAGTTTCCAGTAGGATGCTCCTTATCTCCGTCTAAGACCACGTCAAAGTGGCCTTTACTACCCCCTCCACATTTCTACCGGCATTCTGGTAGCGACCTAGACCTCACTAAGAACATGAGCCTCTCTACAGTTTTCTGCTGAGCTCTTCCCAGAATTGCCCTAATGTTCCATTCACAGCAAAATAGACTTCTTTATTTTAACCAAGCACTCTGAAACTGTTCCAGTCTCTACCAATTGGCCTTTTTCAAAGCCACTTCTACATTTTTAGACATTTGTTACAGCCACACCCACTTCTTAGTACCAACTTCTATTGTAGACTGTGTTATTATAAAAATGTACCTGCGGGGTGGCAGGTGGCGTGGTGGTTAAAGGTACGGGACTCCCACATGGCCAACCATGGTTCAAGTCCCGGACCTGGCGGCTTGCTTTCTCACTTTTCCTCTCTCTCTCTCTCTCTCTGTCCCTCTCTGGTCAAATTAAAATAAATAAATAATTAAATAAAGTTAAAATAAAACAATTATTTTACATATATATATATATATATATATATA
>NW_006159461.1:392928-393556 GCF_000334495.1 Tupaia belangeri chinensis | reverse complement strand
TAAGTAAATAAATAAATAAATAAGGTTAAATACTTCTGAAAAAATATTTTATCACAGCATAGAATATTCCTTAAAAAATCCTGAGATAATGCTGGCAGGGTTTCTATTGGGGGAAGCTTTCTGTATTGGGTTCAGAGGGCTTAGGTTGAAGTTTTTGTTCCATTAGAGGCAAAATTCCCTTTGGGATAAACTCGTAACTTCTCTCATACTCAACTTCCTCATTTCTAAGGCAGAGTAATAATATCTCATGAAATTCATAGGATTGGATTGCAGATCCAGTGAGACAATGTGTATGAAATAATTTTGCAAGTTAATTGCTAACAACAATGGCATTTATTATCACTGTCAAAAGACAAAAATTACAATAAATTTAAAGATCTAGTTGACTTTTTAAAAACATTCTTGAATTGAGTAACAGTTCATTCTGTAAAATAGAATGAGTATTCTGAGAAGCTGAACAGAGGGCAGTTTGACTTATGGACAGAAAAGGGTTGAGGGAAGTAAAAATAAAAAAATGAAAAGCAGATTGGTTATGCTAGCTCAGGTAAACATTTCTGATAGATTAATGTGTTTGTGTGTGTGTGTGTGATATATATATATTCAGTTTCATCATGTGGCAGTTTGCATG
>NW_006159461.1:381496-392908 GCF_000334495.1 Tupaia belangeri chinensis | reverse complement strand
CCCATTTATTGATGAATAGCATCTGTTTTTTTTCTATCTATAGCAGTCTATTTGTCAAATGGTTGGTTAGGCACGTCATTATTTTCCAAGTCTTTATGTTCGGCTTCTCTTTTTATTTAAAATTCTGTCTTGAAATCCTTTATTTCTTCTCACATTTCCTACAAGAAGAGGAGTCATGCAGCATCCTTAACACTTTACTTAGACATTTTTCGTACCAAATATCCTAGTTCATTGCTCTTAAATTCTGCCTTTCCCAAAGCAGTAGGACACAGACCCAGGCGAGTCGAGTTCTCCACCACTTTGTAACGAGGCTGGTCTTCCTTCCAGTTTCCAGTAGGATGCTCCTTATCTCCGTCTAAGACCACGTCAAAGTGGCCTTTACTACCCCCTCCACATTTCTACCGGCATTCTGGTAGCGACCTAGACCTCACTAAGAACATGAGCCTCTCTACAGTTTTCTGCTGAGCTCTTCCCAGAATTGCCCTAATGTTCCATTCACAGCAAAATAGACTTCTTTATTTTAACCAAGCACTCTGAAACTGTTCCAGTCTCTACCAATTGGCCTTTTTCAAAGCCACTTCTACATTTTTAGACATTTGTTACAGCCACACCCACTTCTTAGTACCAACTTCTATTGTAGACTGTGTTATTATAAAAATGTACCTGCGGGGTGGCAGGTGGCGTGGTGGTTAAAGGTACGGGACTCCCACATGGCCAACCATGGTTCAAGTCCCGGACCTACATATATATATATATATGTAAAAGAAACTTATTTCTCACAGTTCGTGGGGGCTGGAAGCCTGAGATCAAGGCACTGGCAAGGTGTCTAAGGCAGCTGCTCCCTGCTTCCAAGATGGCGCCTTGTTGCCGCCTTCCCACATGGTGAAAGGCAAGAGGCTGAGCACTGTGTGAAGCTCTTTTATACAGGCCTTATCTACTCACTGGGGCTCTATCTTCATGGCTTAATTACGTCCTCAAAGCCTCTCTTGGCCATTAAGTTTGAATTTTGGAGGTGGTGTACATATACAAAGCATAGAAGATTGCATTCTAGTTTGGTCCGGTCTGCTGGGGCCTAGTGCAGGTAGCAAGTTTCATAAACTTCGGCCTCCAATAAACTTTGCTTAGCATCACTGTTAGTTTCCGCTCCTGCGTTGTGCCTCAGAGCACCGCAGGTGTATTTTAAACATGTCTTGTCCTCATGTGGCATAGGAGGTGCCAGGGTCCTTAGCTGTCTTTGGAGGGAGCCTCAGTTCTCCCTTTGTTTTCCTGGTTGGGTGTAGCTGAATGCCAACCTGCAGAGATTTCCCATGGTACCGGGAAGAGCATGTATTGAACCAGACTAATGAGATCAGAAAACACCCAATGCACAAAGACAGCAAGGAGAGACCGTTATGAGACATACGCCTTAATGTTCAAGATCAGAATTCGAGGAATGAAGGCCCCACACTTATTAACAACAGTGTGTCCTTATGTGTTGTCTCCAGAGCCTCCTGCATTTACAGGGTGTAAGGAATATGCCCTTTGCAAGAAGACAGGCACTCTCTCGTCCAAGGAATGCATTTAATGGGAGACCTTTCAGGATTTCTTTATGTGTAAGAATAATTGAGATTCATCTAAACAAAAAATGTTCCCTCTCTAATTAGGGCTTATGCTGCTAAACTCTCAGCAGAGCTGGAGACACCGGTTTCCCCCTAATTAGTGGCCTTCAGAGGAGTTTGCAGCTGGAGCCTCTGGAATTGCGGGAGTGCTGATTGCTCCATTGCTCTGAGTCTCTCTGGAGGTACGCCAGGGGCCCAGAGATCCCAGCATAGCGTCTAGTCTCCAAGCCACGCGGCCTCCACTGTGAGCACAAAGCAGATCGGGGAGGAAACTTCTAAGCATCTTCCTGAATCTCCGAGTGCTGGATCTACCTGACCCCTGTTTATCACTTCTCAGATTAGTTGGCAACGCCACTAGTCAGGTGTCAACTATAAATCTAAAGACTTGCACACCTCTCACATGTGAAACTTAAGCAGTTGCTTATTGTATGAGTATGGAGTCAATTAAAATGTAAGTGCATGATCTTGATGTAAGATAATCTATAAGCTGACTTTTAAAGTCTTAGCTTTTAAAATGCATAATCGCATACTTGTAAACTTTTAAAAATTATTAATTTAATTTATTATTATTATTATTATTTTAACTTGCTATAGGGCACAGGCACTCACCAGAGAGAAAGAAAGAGAGAGAGAAAGTGAGAAAGCAAGCTGCCAAGTCTTGGACCTGAACCATGGTCAGCCATGTGGGAGTCCAGTTCCTTAACTACCACACCACCTACTGGCACACTTTTTTATTGTTTTAAAATATGTTTTAACTATTATAATCTGTGTATTCTTCAAAATTTAACTTCAGCATACTTTTTTAAAAATATACATATGTTTTTTTCTTTTAATTGCCAGAGGACACATGTGCTTTTCAGAGAGCGCCAAAGAGACAGAGAGAGAGGGGAAGAGGGGGGAAGCACCCCCCAGTGGGGCACGGTCATGCCACAATCCCTTCTCCATTTCCTCATCCTGTCGGGATTTGGGGTATGCACGTACACATGTCTGGTGTGCTTCTTGGCATTTGGCTCCCTAAACCCTAGGCTATCGGGTGGGTGGTCCCAGGTACATCATTTAAACACAGATTTTAGCATAGTATTGCGCTGCTACATTTATTTTATTGTAAAAGGCTCTATGCATGATTATTTCAGTGTTCCTACCAACAACAGATTTGCTTCAATAGGAAATAAACAAAACATTGGAATCAAGTCATAACGAGTCTTTGTTCTGAAGTAGTATCTTACTATTTTTTCTTGAATTCACAGTAACTTCTAGATGTTATCTTATTATGTCTTGTTAAAAAATTAATTGGGAGCCCATTAGGCTGAGATTGCTCCCTCACCCTTGGTTCCTATGAAAGCAAACTGAAATCTAATTTAGTATAAATGGTCGTATTCTAGGCTAATCAGAAAACAGCAACTGATTCCCAACTAGGCCTTTCTGTTTTTGTTTTTATTTTCCAGAGGGCACATGCATTCACTGGCAAAAGGTGACGAGACAGAAAGTGAGATAGCGCCCCCTTTCCCCATGAGGGGTGGTCATGCTACAGCCCCTTTCCCTCCCCTTCTCCCTTCAGGATTTTGGGCATTCATACACATGCACTTGGTGAGCTTTTTAAGCTGCTGGGTCTGGGACTTGAACAGCACAATGGGCTGTAAAAGAATCCAGTTGCCTTAACCACCACTCACCAGCTGACCTGGGACTTTCTACTAGAATAATCCACATAAGGCTATTGCTTTACTCTAATCAAATATATTCTTGAACTTCTGCATTCGCCTTATAGACACCTACCCATCCCTCTTTATAGGCGTTCTGAACCACTCACGGTCTGCTCAGCCTGATTAATGAATCACCGTTTGCTCAATAAACTCATGACTTACTATGCCCCAGCTTAACTTTCAACACCTTTATAACAGCACACAAATATAATGCACTCATTAAGAGATGGAATACCATGTCATTTTAAGACATAGGCGAAGCAAGAATATCATTTTATTTTTCAATTTTTTGCACTTGATGGGCTGAAGAAATCAGGTGCAGGTTGAGCTGTTGTGAATTGTTGGAATATGATTGGACCCATAATTCAACTCAAACAGGCTTCAATGGAAATATTAAGATTTGAGGGTTAATTTTTCTCTAGTTATCTTAATACTTATTTTTTAATTTTATAATTATCTTACTTTTTTTATCCTTGATTTTAAAAAAGTTTACTTATTTATTTCTCCCATGAGAGAGAGACAGAGACAGACAGCATCCCCATTAGGGTCTAGATGTCATGATCCACTCCCTGTCTAAGCCAGCCCTGGATTATGGCCACATCCATGCTTGGGACACTCAGAAGGATCTCTGGATGTGAACTGAGAATCTTCCCATGTAGGTCAGCCTCAAAGAGCATTGCCTTTCACCACCTCGCCATCACTGGCTCCTTCTACTTGATTTTGTAGGTATAGACAACATCAAACAGTTGTAAATAATTCCAGAACTTCTCTAGGCCATTGTCAAGCCCACAGTTATCACAAAGCAGAAACAAATGGACAAGCCAGACTACATATAAAAATGAAATTCTGGCCCACTTTCAGTAGTAACCTTCCCAGGAAACCAACTCCTTATCAATAAGCAACCTGGGAAGCCAGCTGGCTATAAATCACGTAGAGGACTGCAATGTGCCACCCCTTATGCCATTTAGGCATGAAGATTATTTTGAGCTGAGAGCAATGGAGAAACAGCGGGCACAAAAAGAGCTATCTCACCATCTGCCTCCGAGCAGAACGCTCATTTCTCTGTGTCAAGGTGTCTCCCCTCCCATCTTCCACCCTGAATGAGCGGAGATGACGCAGCACTGGGAACACCACGGACTTGCGTCTGCGTAAGCAAACCTTACTGAAATAGTCCATATCTTCCATTAGTCTCCCCCACTTATTTACCCTCCCACAAGTTACTGCCAAGGAAGTGTAACCCCTTTTAATTTGTCTAGCCATTTCTTCACAACTGAACTCTTTGTTAAACTCATATTAATATATAAGCTCCCAGCTGTAACTGCCTCTGGGTTTCATTTCTTTTCTGTAAAACCTTTGTATACATGTGAAACAAACCTTTTCTTCTAGTAATGTATTGCCAGTTTAATTTGCAAGACCCAGACACTGAGCCTGAGAATAGAGAAAAGGAGGTTTTTATTTTCTTTCCTACTTTCAAACTTGTAGGAACTGATTACTGTCTCTAGCCACAGGCTACAAAGTTAAACAATAATTTCTCTAACAGTTGGCCTAATATGGCCAAGATTAATTTAGTAACTCACAGGTTTCCTAATTTTTATCTCTGCTTCCAACTTAGAACCAAGCAGGAAAAGTCAAATATGCACCTGTAACCCATCACTCAGGGTGTCGCACTTCTGGTTAGCCATCTCCAGCTTGCCCAAGCCAGCAGCTTCCAATCCGAGCATACCTGAGGCCTCCCCTCTGCCCCACTTTAAAGTCTCACTCGTCTGCCTGCCTACACCGGAGTGCTGGTGGCTGACTCCCCTGCTCCGCAGGCTCTGAATACAGTTATTGCTATTCCTGTTTGGCAGGCCTTCCTTATATATACACGGGTTTTGAAGGCATCACAGTAGCTAGCTGATTTTATTTCTGCAATGTAGCCACCCTCGCTCTCGAAAAGAGAAACATGGTGCTATTTGTTATCAATCGTTCACCTCGTGAGAAACGAATTGCCTGGTGTGCATGTTAGGACACCTAGCTGAAGGCAGCCCGAGGAAAGCGTCAGGTCCAGGGAACATTCAAGTTCTTTTTAATATTCGATGACTGTAGAATAGTGAGGTTAGTGGTTTAAACATTTTTTCCTAGCTTCATTGAGAAATAACTGACAATTAAAAATTGTAGACACAGTCAGGCCTTCGTGTCCTCTGGTCTCACATTCAAAAACCCAGCGCTGACACCAGGGCACGGTGGCTGGCACGCGCTGCCGCTTGGTTACGCGGTTGGGCTGTACTGGGCATGCGCAGGTTCTGTTTCCTTGCTGCTATTCCGTAGGCAAGGCAGTCTGTATCATTCCTATTGTATTAGCTATTGCGGCAAACCTACAATGACTGAAACCGCTTGGAAGGATGTGTGCAGACGATATGCAAGTTCGATCCATTTATATAAGGGTTGTGAGCATCCAGATTCGGTCTCCGTGGAGGCCTGGAATTGACGCCCCTGCTGGTGCTGAGAGAGAGCCACCTTTACAGGGTAGTGTGATGTTTGAATAAATGTATACATCGGGAGATGATTATCATCATTGAGCTGGTTATTTGTGTGGGGGTGGGTGGTGAGAACTTCTGAGATAATCTCTTAGCCATTTTCAGCTGTACATTGCAGTAACTATTCTGTCTTGTCAACTGAAATTCTGGAAGATTGAAGTTTTCAGCCAGGCCCTGAACGTTGAAATAAAACACCTGTAACTGTACGGAGTTGCTGAGGTAAGGATAAGTGTGGAACGGAATTGTCTCTGCTTAGAGTGAAAGGAGACACGGAACAGATGGACAGGGTTTGCGGTTGCCTCTAGGCAGTCCACCGGGTCCTGGCGCGCGCTGAGCTCGGACCGCGGAAATTCCTGTGAAACGAAAGTGCTCTTTCTTCTCAAGAGAGAGCAAAATACCACTGTCCACAAAACCTACCACGTTATTCATGCGGACGATGCCGAGTCCTAGGTCAGGATTTTCTAACCATCCCTTATCCATTTATTTATGAATTCATTCCCTTGTTTGATAAGCATTTGTGGAGCATTTAATAGACACAAGACAGTGTGAGAACTTCTAGAGAAGTAAGAGTCAGCTTATCTCTCTCTCTCTTTTTTTTTTTTGAGAGGTTTTTGCTATAGAGTGCGTGTGCTCACCAGACAGACATAGAGAGACAGAGAGATAGAAAGCGAGAAATTCTCCCCCAGGGGGATGGCCACACTGCAATTCCTTCTTCTCCATTCTCCTCTCAGGATCTTAGGCACACACCCACATGCGCCCGGTGTGAGTTTAAGCCACTGGGTCTGGGACTTGAACCGCAGTTGACTACATAGGAGTTCAGCAACATAGCCATTATGCCAACTGCTGGTCCCGAGTCAGCTTATCTCTGAGACCAGCAGATGGCTTAATGGGTACAGCACTGGACTCTCATAGGCAACCAGGGTTTGAGTTCCAGACCCAATGACTTAAGCTCACACTAGGAGCATACCCAAAATACTGAGAGAACGGAGGATCACGGATTGCGGTGTGGCCATACCCCCTGGGGTTGATTTTCCACTTTCTGTCTTTCCTGTTGACTGCACACGCCCTATGGCAAAAATCTCTCTTAAAAAAAAAAGAGTCAGCTTATCTCCAAGTTTACATTTGGGAAGATTACGCCTGTGTTGACGACTTAGGGATAATAGTGGTACAAAGCGCTCCAGAATACAGAGGTAGTGCTGGGTGCAGGGAAGGGAAAGCTGGGAGGGGCTAGATGAATTCAGTTCGCCGTGGGGCTGTTTGGAAAAACCCAGGAAAAGCCACCCAAAGAACTGGTCAATGAATGGTCATTGGAGATAAGAAAGTACATGAGAGTTGTCAACAGACAAATAAGAGATATCCAAAGGGAAGAAGAAAAAGTGAAACGATCTGTGAAAGATGCTGCCGAGAAGGGTCAGAAGGATGTCTGTGTGGTTCTGGCCAAGGAGATGATCAGGTAAGGAGGGCTGTGAGCAAGCTAGGCATCCAAAGTGCACATGAACTCGGTGCTCGTGGGGATGAAGAACCAGCTCGCTGTCCTGTGAGTGGCTGGCTCCCTGCAGAAGAGCACAGAAGTGATGGAGGCCGTGCAGTGTGCTGTGAAGATCACAGAAATCCAGGCCACTATGCGGGAGCTCTCCAAAGAGATGATGAAGGGGCCTTGGACAAAGCACCTAGTAAAGTTACCGATTCTCTTCCAGAACCCGAGCCCCCAGGGGCTATGGCTGCCTCAGAGGATGAGGAAGAGGAAGAGGCCCTGGAGGCCATGCAGTCCAGGCTGGCCACGCCCCGCAGCTAGGGGCCACCCAGCTGGGCCTTGTGCTTTACTCATGGCCTGCCCACTGGAGGTCCCCACACTCCTCTGAAGAGCTGCCTCCTTAGTGTCTCTTGCACCACTACTCTGTCATGAGGGATTACATTTTGGAGAAGGCTCTCTGCTAATATCTCTTCACTCTCTGATGAGGTCTTGGGATCTCAAAGGGATTGTTCTTACAAAGGTGGTGTAATTACATGCATCATTTTCAGGCATATAAATAGAAGTATCTTACTGGGGGGAGGGCAAAGAAATCCATTTTCTCATGAAGCACTTCTGAGAATGGAATTGATTGCCTGAATGTTAAGGACTCTACATTTTTTTTTTTTGGTCTGTAAAACACTATATAAATGAATTTTAATAAATTTCTGCTTTAACACTTGGGGGAAAAAAAAAAAGAATACAGACATAGTGGCAAAGCGTAGCCCTAGAGAGCAGTCGAGGCCAGGGCAGCCCAGAACCAGAAGACTTTCTGTGGATGGTGGCTGCCCCCACCCTCTGCTTTCTCTGCTGCGTGGATCTTACGCATTGTAGTCTCTACTCACATCTGTATAGGGTGGGCTTAGTGGAGAGGCTGCTGTAGCATTTCTCAGCTACTCAGTCAAGATACTGCACAGTCTATTTTGCTCAATAGTCAGCTAAGTGGTCCCGCTTCGATGGTCTTCGTCTTTGTCTCATTGTCACGATTTTTCATTTTCAAACAAATTTATGCAATAAGTGTCCATCAAAGTACTTCCCTTTTGAGGAGTGGAAGAGTTAAAAAGAGTAGAAATATTGCTCTCACTGGAATTAAGTAGAGAAAGTATCCAGTTGTTTGTTTTCAAGCATAGCTGCTTTTCATTTAGCCTAAACTTACAGAAGTTTATCTAACCTGAGTCCCTCAAGAGCCTGAAAACACTGACAATGCAGCTTGTCCAAGCCTGCCAACAATTAGCATAGCCAGTAACTAGAAAATGACCAGAAGAACAGCCGGACCCCGATGCTCCCACCAGAAGGAGTGGGTGGTCTTGTGTTGCTGTTATATGAGTCATAATGCTTTCTTTTATTTATATTCTTCTTAATTGAGGACCAGAATTCTGATTTGCAACAGAAACACCAAATTAGCCAGAACCACTTTGAATCTGTCAGTGATTATTTGTTTATAGAGTACTCTTCTGTTTTGCTTTTGCAGCTATTGGGTCTTTAGCTGAATTGCTCACCCTTATTTTCTCAATTGTTCTTCATTAACTCTTAATTTTGCATCTTTCTTAACTATTTAAATGACATCTCTAGGCTTTGTGAAGGTCTGATTTCATACCATCTCATGAATGCAGAACACTCGTACCTTGATAATGAACTTGATTTGGCAGGATTGAGTGAAAGGATGGGCAAATCAGATGTCATAATCTGCCAAAGTGGAGAAGTGAGCAATTTCCCTCTCATTATTATCCTCTTTCTCTTACTATCAATCATCTATCTGTATCTATCTATCTATCTATCTATCTATCTATCTATCTATCTATCTACCTACCTACCTGTATCTATCTCAGTGCTTCTTAATCAGGATATTTCCCATCCAGGGTACATTTGACAACAACTGAAAACATTTTTGGTTGTCACAGCTGAGAGGTGCTCCTGCGAATCATGGGTAGAGGCCAGAGGGCTGCTAACTGTCCTGTGATGCGCATGAGAGTGCCCACGCCAGAGAGCCACCCAGTCTGAGATGTCAGTGTGCCAAGATCGAGCTATCTGTCGTCTATCATCTATCAATTATCTATAGCTATCCTTTTTTTTTTTTTTTGGAGAGTTTTGTTTTGTTTTGTTTGTTTGTTTGTTTGTTTTTTGCTATAGGGTGCGTGCGCTTGCCAGACAGAGAAAGACAGAGAGACAGAAAGCGAGAAATCATCCCCTGGGGGGATGGCCACGCCACAATCCCTTCTCCTCCTCCATTCTCCTCTTGGGATCTTGGGCACGCACGCACACATGCCTGGCATGAGTTTAAACTACTTGGTCCGGGACGCGAACCGTGGTCACTACACGGGAGTCCAGCAACATAGCCATTACGCTAAATGCTGGTCCCTATAGCTATTCTTATATTTTGATAGATAGATAGATAGATCTATCTATCTGTCCATCTACCTATCATCTCTATCTATCATCTATCTATATCTACCTATCATCTACATCTATCTATCATCTATCATCTATATCTATCTACCATCTATATCTGTCTATTGACCTATCTATATCTATCTATCTATTTACTGTTCTATCATCTATCATCTAATTCATTTATCTATCTGTCCATTCATCTATTCATCGTATATGTAATATCCGTACCTATTGTCTACCTATCATCTACTTTTACTATGTCTGTCTCTCTCTGTATCTATCATCATAGAAAATTTGTTACTTTAGGTACCAGCAGATGGCGGAATGGTTACGTCACTGGACTCCCACATAGTTGCTGGTGTTTCAAGTCCTGGACCCGGCAGTTTAATCTCATGCCGGGCACGTGTGCATGTGTGCCCAAGATCCTGAGAGGAGAATGGAGGGGAAGGGCTTGCTGTGTGACCATCCCCCGGGGGATGATTTCTCGCTTTCTGTCACTCTGTCTCTCTCTTTCTTGCAAGTGTGCATGCCCTATAGCAAAATCTCTCTACAAAAAAAAAAAAAAGGAAATTTGTTACATTATGTTGACTTAGTTATAGTAAAGCAAAGAATGATGAATAAAGTAGGTGTTAGGTTGACAAGGTATCATTTGCAGGAACAGAGAGTAGACTTTGGGTCTGGAAAGCTAACTATAGCGCGTTTAACCTGCTTTAAGACTCTCACCCTGTAATGAAGCTACAAAGACAGGCAGCGTTGCCTTCATTTGCCATCGGAGCTGGTCAGGAAGGTGCATTAGAGCTGCATCCATTTCTTGGCGTGAGTTGTTTTATATTTATCTCTATAAATGGTAAAATGTTCTAGAAAGTACCTTCTAACTCAATTTACCTCCTTTGCCATTGTTATATTAGTTTTGGATGGCAAAAATCAAGAATATCAAATAAATAAACAGAGAAAGAAAGCATTTTATCACCAAAGAATTCCAATCAATAAGTGTGAGGAGAACGAGATTACTAGAAAATGACCAGAAGAACAGCACTGAAATGAGTGGGCACAAGTTCGCAGAGGAAAGGGCGTTGGAATGTCTCCGGTGACCTCTTGCATATACCTGTTTATTACAAAGGAAAACACCGTGGTGTCAGTTTTCTCTCGCTGCATATCCAGTTCCACACACCTTGTGGCTGACATGGCATCTAGTTGTCATCACCATCTCTGTGTACCAGCAGTCCAGGGAGGGTCTGCTCAGCCTGACAGGTTGACTCAAGGTGTCAGCAGGCTGTGTTCTCATTCTCACTTTAGGGTTCTCTTCTGAGCTCAATCAACTTGTCAGCGGAGTCAGATCCCAGGTGCTGGCACTAAGCCCTCTATGTTTTCTGGCTGTCCGTCAGGGCCTTCTTAGCTCTGGGATGCCAACTCTAGCCCCTGCTGAAGGAGACCGAAGTATTTCTCCCTGACATACTGAGGATTATTGAACTGAAGAAAGCTAAAGTTCGGGGAGACTGTCCCCCATCTCTGCTTTCTACTACTGGTGTGGGACGTAGATCTCTGCTGGAAACAACTTTTTTTATCAGCCCAAAGGAAGTTGAAAGGAAGGTTTACTACCTTTTCAATTTCCCATCGCCGGAGCTGGGCCCACTCAGCCCTGTGTCCTGTCGCTTCCACATGTGCTATTCTTCCTTGGGTATGCCACATAAGCTGGG
>NW_006159461.1:376931-380389 GCF_000334495.1 Tupaia belangeri chinensis | reverse complement strand
TTTTTGGAGAGTTTTGTTTTGTTTTGTTTGTTTGTTTGTTTGTTTTTTGCTATAGGGTGCGTGCGCTTGCCAGACAGAGAAAGACAGAGAGACAGAAAGCGAGAAATCATCCCCTGGGGGGATGGCCACGCCACAATCCCTTCTCCTCCTCCATTCTCCTCTTGGGATCTTGGGCACGCACGCACACATGCCTGGCATGAGTTTAAACTACTTGGTCCGGGACGCGAACCGTGGTCACTACACGGGAGTCCAGCAACATAGCCATTACGCTAAATGCTGGTCCCTATAGCTATTCTTATATTTTGATAGATAGATAGATAGATCTATCTATCTGTCCATCTACCTATCATCTCTATCTATCATCTATCTATATCTACCTATCATCTACATCTATCTATCATCTATCATCTATATCTATCTACCATCTATATCTGTCTATTGACCTATCTATATCTATCTATCTATTTACCTGTCTATCATCTATCATCTAATTCATTTATCTATCTGTCCATTCATCTATTCATCGTATATGTAATATCCGTACCTATTGTCTACCTATCATCTACTTTTACTATGTCTGTCTCTCTCTGTATCTATCATCATAGAAAATTTGTTACTTTAGGTACCAGCAGATGGCGGAATGGTTACGTCACTGGACTCCCACATAGTTGCTGGTGTTTCAAGTCCTGGACCCGGCAGTTTAATCTCATGCCGGGCACGTGTGCATGTGTGCCCAAGATCCTGAGAGGAGAATGGAGGGGAAGGGCTTGCTGTGTGACCATCCCCCGGGGGATGATTTCTCGCTTTCTGTCACTCTGTCTCTCTCTTTCTTGCAAGTGTGCATGCCCTATAGCAAAATCTCTCTACAAAAAAAAAAAAAAGGAAATTTGTTACATTATGTTGACTTAGTTATAGTAAAGCAAAGAATGATGAATAAAGTAGGTGTTAGGTTGACAAGGTATCATTTGCAGGAACAGAGAGTAGACTTTGGGTCTGGAAAGCTAACTATAGCGCGTTTAACCTGCTTTAAGACTCTCACCCAGTAATGAAGCTACAAAGACAGGCAGCGTTGCCTTCATTTGCCATCGGAGCTGGTCAGGAAGGTGCATTAGAGCTGCATCCATTTCTTGGCATGAGTTGTTTTATATTTATCTCTATAAATGGTAAAATGTTCTAGAAAGTACCTTCTAACTCAATTTACCTCCTTTGCCATTGTTATATTAGTTTTGGATGGCAAAAATCAAGAATATCAAATAAATAAACAGAGAAAGAAAGCATTTTATCACCAAAGAATTCCAATCAATAAGTGTGAGGAGAACGAGATTACTAGAAAATGACCAGAAGAACAGCACTGAAATGAGTGGGCACAAGTTCGCAGAGGAAAGGGCGTTGGAATGTCTCCGGTGACCTCTTGCATATACCTGTTTATTACAAAGGAAAACACCGTGGTGTCAGTTTTCTCTCGCTGCATATCCAGTTCCACACACCTTGTGGCTGACATGGCATCTAGTTGTCATCACCATCTCTGTGTACCAGCAGTCCAGGGAGGGTCTGCTCAGCCTGACAGGTTGACTCAAGGTGTCAGCAGGCTGTGTTCTCATTCTCACTTTAGGGTTCTCTTCTGAGCTCAATCAACTTGTCAGCGGAGTCAGATCCCAGGTGCTGGCACTAAGCCCTCTATGTTTTCTGGCTGTCCGTCAGGGCCTTCTTAGCTCTGGGATGCCAACTCTAGCCCCTGCTGAAGGAGACCGAAGTATTTCTCCCTGACATACTGAGGATTATTGAACTGAAGAAAGCTAAAGTTCGGGGAGACTGTCCCCCATCTCTGCTTTCTACTACTGGTGTGGGACGTAGATCTCTGCTGGAAACAACTTTTTTTATCAGCCCAAAGGAAGTTGAAAGGAAGGTTTACTACCTTTTCAATTTCCCATCGCCGGAGCTGGGCCCACTCAGCCCTGTGTCCTGTCGCTTCCACATGTGCTATTCTTCCTTGGGTATGCCACATAAGCTGGGACCTCAAGCCACGGCTTTTGGAGACCCTTCCGTGGGAGGTCTCCTCTGCTGATACAGACCCTGCTCATGTTGAAACAAGCCCTAGCTGTTTTCTCTTCTTTGTTTGACTTGTCTTCAGGAGAGTGTTTCAGCTGAGCACTTACGAGGGTGGAAAAGAGATACTCATTTTTCTCCTCCTGCCTGCCCTGGGGCCTCTTTCGGGACATGCGGTTTGCTCCTGCATGGCTGACAGAGGTGTCTCTCCCATTTCAAACTGCTCCCACTTCTATTCAGGCTTTGGTTCATTAGTTCAAGTCCACTAACTTTAATCACTCCTTTGATAACTCAAATCACTGGCCAGAGTCTGTCATTAAACCTATGAAATCCCTTCTGCCATACAACCAAACACAACCAAACACAAACAAGGGAACTCTCTGTACCATCTTTTGGAACTTTTCTGTAAATCTACAAGTATTTCAAAAGCAATGTGCTTAAAAATCAGTGGTCCGTTGGTTAGTTCGGAGGTACTGATTTGGAGGTAAACATTCCCTTGGGAGTTGTGAGTGCTTGGAGCAGAGTAGAATTTATCACTTGTTCTTTATAGAAAATGGAAGAAATTCAGTGTGAGAGCCAAAGCCAGGGGTGGAAAGACCTGCACACAGCGGGCTTATACAAGCACCTCCGAGGGAGCGGGAGACTACCATGCCTGATGCACTTAACATGCACCACTACTGGGCTGGGTTCTCTGGTGCCCATCAGCTTAGGGGACAACAATGGCACCCGTTTTACTGACTAAAATGACCGAGGATGGCCAGACGGTACTGTAGTGGTAAGTGTCAGTTCTGGCCCATAGCAAAGAGTATTGGGACTGTGTCAGTGGGAACAGTGGCTTCCAGCCTTCGTCAGGCTTGCTCAGAACTAAGCACACAGGCAGCGATGTTAGCAAAATGGACTTAGGAGCAGAGGAAATGGAATGATGCAATGTTCCCTAAGATGGTCATGTCAAACTGGCTTCACCTGCTTCTTTGACAAGTGCATTGCCTTTTTTTTTTTTTTTTTTGAGAGGTTTTTCACTATAGGGCGTGTGCGCTTGCCAGCCAGCCAGAGAGAGACAGAGAAACAGAAAGCGAGAAATCACCCCCCAGAGGGGATGGCCACACCACAATCCCTTCTCCCCCATTCTCCTCTCAGGATCTTGGGCATGCATGCACACGCGCCCGGCGTGGGTTTTAAGCCACCGGGTCCGGGACGCGAACCGCGATAGACTATGTGGGAGTCCAGCGACATAGCCATGATGCTAACTGCTGGTTCCCTTGCCTTTGAGATGTTGATCGACGGGGTATATGCAGCATCAGCAAAGACATTGACCAGGCCCCTTTAATATTCTTATGTATGATGCATTCATTCATTTTAATGTGAATCGAATGCTATGGACATGTATCTGTACAACTGCATGCATCAATAAC
>NW_006159461.1:376124-376900 GCF_000334495.1 Tupaia belangeri chinensis | reverse complement strand
CGCTCTTCCATTGGTTCTGATCAGCGTCAGTAGCCTCTGTTCTTGGCTTTATCCTACTCCGTCTTTCCCCCCACGGCAGAGTCCTGAGAGCATTTCCAGGGCAGCGCCTCTGCAGAGCCAGGGCTCAGTTCAGCTCTCCGACCACTATTAGCTGTTCTCACAGAAGGAGGGGTGACAAAATGAGATTTGAGGACGCGGTTGAGGGGAGGAAACAGCCAGCAGAGAACAGATTGGTGCACATTCTTCTTCCCGGCAATGGGACTCCTGTGTAGAATTTTAATAAGCTCTGTTTTTCTTAATTTCATTTTAGAAATTTATTTTAGGAGTTTATTGCATTTATAAAAATTTCAGTACTGTTCTCCCTTAACATACGGAGGCATCTTACCTATAAACTACACATTTTTGACCAGAGAATATTGGCATCACGTAAAAGCTAGTAGCAACGACAATCTTCAGTAGTTTTATTTTCATGCAAAGACCAAATATTCTCCTCTTTTAGTGTTATCGTTTTCTTGTTACATCTGAAGAAAAACAAGGACTATTTTATGGCTTTCACACATACCTTTTACTGTCTTTAACATCATTAATCATTAATCATTTTCAACAGCATTTTTAATTCATAAGTTGATGGGGAAATCTATCTTAATGTACTAGTAGGATCAGGAGTTTAACACTTTAAAAGCACATTAAAGGAGCCAGCAGGTGAGGGAACCAGCAGTTAGCGTAATGGCTATGTCGCTGGACTCCCACGTAGTCGACCGCGGTTCGTGTCCCGG
>NW_006159461.1:375728-375974 GCF_000334495.1 Tupaia belangeri chinensis | reverse complement strand
CGAGTCAAAGAAAAAACCCCCCAAAAAAAAAAAAAAAAAAAAAAAAGGAGCCAGCAGGTGGAAAGGTGGTCTAGATGCTAGACTCTCACACAACTGTCTGTGGTTCAAGTCCTAGACCCAGCAGCTAAAAAATTATGTTAGGCTTGTATGCATGAGTACCCAAAATCCTGATAGGAAAATGGAGAAGGGATTGAGGCATGGCTATCCTCCCTGGGGTGGGGGGGGGATGATTTTTTACTTTTCTTC
>NW_006159461.1:360140-375653 GCF_000334495.1 Tupaia belangeri chinensis | reverse complement strand
AAAAAAGCCTTTAAAAATGGAGCTTATTGGGAGCCAGCAGATCACATAATGATTGAGGTGTTGGACTTCCACATGACCTACTGCAGTTTAAATCCCGGATCTGGCAGCTTGAGAATCGTGCCGGGTGCATGTGCGTGCATGCCCAAAATCCCAGGAGGAGAATGGAGGAGAAGGGACTGTGGTGTGGCTGTCCCCCTGGTGAGTGACTTCTCTTTCTCTCTCTCTATTTCTCTCTCTGGCGAGTGCATGCACCCCATGAAAGAAAAACTTTTTAAAAATGGAGTATATTAAAACTCTAAAGGAGTTTCATTGCTAAGAAGAAGATGTACACCAATCTGTTCTCTTTTGATTGTTTCTTCCCCCATAACATATCCCCAAATCTCATTTAACCACTAATCAGTTTTCTTATTTTGACTTGGTACCCTTTAAATTTTTTTAAATAAATTTTATTCTTATATACTCACACACCAGAAACATTGTACAAATAAAATGTACAATTCAATGATTTTTAGCACATGCACAGAATTGCACATCTAGCATTACAATCAATTTTATTTTATTTTATATTTTTATTTTTTCCAGTGTGTGTGGTGGTGGTGGTGGTGGTGGTGTGTGTGTGTTTATAAGACACAGGGACAGGAAGAAAGTACTCCTAGATGGGCATGGTCATGTTGTAATCCCTTTTCCATCTCCTTCCTATTGGTGTGTCTGAGCACACGGGCACACGCACCTGGCATGCTTTTCAAGCTGCCAGAGCTGGGATTAGAACCACATGGTCAGCCATTTGTGATCTAGTTCTCTTAACCACTAGGCCCCATGGTTGAGTTTAGAACATTTTCATCTCTGCACGAAGAAATCTTTTCCTCTTAACCGTTATGCCCTACTCCAAGCTCCTTTACCTCCACCAGCCTTAGATCACACCTAATCTAATTCTGTCTCAATGTATTTTCCTATGTAAGTGGGATCAGATAATATAAATACTGTTTGTAACTGGATTTTTTTACTTAGTGCAATGTTTTTTTGTTTTTTGTTTTTTTTGGAGAGGTTTTTGCTATAGGGTGCATGCGCTCGCCAGATAGACAGAGAGAGACAGAGAGACAGAAAGCGAGAAATCGCCCCCCAGAGGGGATGGCCACGCCGCAATCCCTTCTCCTCCATTCTCCTCTCGGGATCTTGGGCACGCACGCACACACGCCTGGCGTGAGTTTAAGCCACCGGGTCCGGGACTCGGACTGCGGTCGACCACGTGGGAGTCCAGTGACATAGCCATTACACTAACTGCTGGTCCCCTTAGTGCAATGTTTTTAAGATTTGCTCATGGTTTGGCATGTATTGGCACTTATTCCTTTTTATTGATGAATAATAGTTTAATAAATGGATGTATCACATTTTGTCCACTCATGCGTCTGTTCATGGAAACAAACGTGTTGTTTCCATCTTTGGGCTATTATGCATAATGCCAACACAGCATGTGTACAAGATTGTGTGTACATAGACTTTTACCTCTTGTGGGTATATATCTGAGAGTCAAATTGCTGGGCCACACGGTAACTCTATATCTAATCTTTTGGGAAACAGACCAACTATTTTCCTAAATGCCTGCACCGCTTTCCATTCTAATCAACAGTGGATGAGGGTCCCAATTTCTCCACATTCTAACCACATTTATTTATTTTAAAAATGTATTGAAGGGGACCAGCAGATGGCACAATCGTTATGTTTGGACACCCATGTGGTTGACCACGGTTCGAGTCCTGGACTTTACAGCTTAAAATTCACTCTGGGTGTGTGTGTGCTCCTGCCCAAAACCCTGAGAAGAGAATGAAGAAGGGATTGCAGTGTGGGCATCTTCCTGGGGGATGATTTCTCGCTTTCTGCCTCTCTGTCTTTCTCTCTCTCCGATGCACATATGTGCCCTATAGCAAAAAATATCTCTCTAAAATAAAAAAGTTTTTAAAAATTAAAAAAAAAATTGTATTTAAGGGGCCAGCAGATAGCGTAGCAAGTTACATCGCTAGACTCCCACATGGCTGACCATGGTTCAAGACCTGGTGGGTTCAACATCGTGCTGGGCGTGTGTGTGTTCATGCCGAAGATCCCAGTAGGAGAGTGGAGGAGAAGGGACTGCGGTGTGGCCATTCTCCGTAGGGTGATTTCTCTATTTCCCTCTTACTGTGTCCGTCTCTCTCTCCAGTAAGTACCGTGCCCTAAGGTAAAACCTCTTTAAAAATAAAATAAAATGAAATGCATTTAATGTGTTCTAAAATTTAAAAAACTGTTATGATATAATGTATTTTATGAGGGAGGAAGGGGGAGTGAGAGAGAGAGAGAGAGAGAGAGAGAGAGGCAGCCTCCTCAGGGTTCCATCCCTTTCTTTCAGCCCCCAGCCTGTCAGGATCCTGGGCATATGTATACATGCGCATCTTGTTTTCAGGCCCACCAAGCTGGGAAATTGAACTACAGTTGACATGTTTTTCAGAGAATATGTTTTGTACTTTTTAATTAAATTTATTCTTATGGGCCCAGCTTTGATGGCACAGGTGTTGAAAGCGCACTGAAAGCCACACAGCCAACCGCAGGTTCAGAACCCCGATCAACCAGACACAAGTAGGGCACACGCGTGTCCAAGATCCTTATGAGCTGGAGGGCTTGGGGGGGGTGTCATGATAAGAACTTGTCAAGTGTGCCTGTATTTCTCTCTCTCTTTTTAACATGCACTTTTTATCATGAATAAAATAAACTTAAAAATAGTTTTCTTTTATATTTTTTTCTTAAAAACATTTTAAATGTTGGGTTTTTTTTTTTGAGAGTTTTTTGCTATAGGTGTGTGCACTCACCAGAAAGAAAGACAGAGAGAGACAGAGAGACAGAAAGTGAGATATCACCCCCCAGGGGGGATGGCCACGTTGCAAACCCTTCTCCATTCTCTTCTTGGGATCTTGGGCACACATGCACACACACCTGGTGTGAGTTTAAGCCACTGGGTCCAGGGCTCGAACCACGGTTGGCTACATGGGAGTTCAGAGACATAATAATTATACTAACTGCTGGTCCCTTAAATGTTTTTCTAAACTTTATTTTTGCTTGCTTTTTTGATATTGCACAGAAATACAATTTTTGTATATTGGCCTTGTATCCTGGAATACTGCTAAATTTATTCTAATAGGTTTTTCAGTGAATCTTTTGGAATTTGCTATATACAAAATAATGTTACCTGCAAAAAGAGATATTTTTACTTCTTCCTTTTAAATCTGATACCTTTTATTTCTTTTCTTGCCTAACTGCCTGACTAAAGCTTCCACCCAGTGTTGGCTGGAAACACCTAGAATGAACAACTCTGTCTTATCCCTGATATTAATGATGGAGAATATAGTCTTGCCTTCATTAGTAAGATGTTAGCTGTGAGCTTCTCACTGATGTCCTTTCATCAGGTTAAGGAAGTGGGAAGTTCCCCTCTATTCCTACCTTCCTGAGCATAGTCAAAACCTTACTGGAAAATGAAAAAAAGTCACTCTGTGTATTTAAACCTTATTCCGTATCATTTATATTACTAGCTACAGAATGATTCTAGATGTCTACATTTACTGCTGTAATAGGTTGTTCTTACCCAAACTATTGAAGTCTATTAAAGAATACCAAGTCTGGAGAGTGCCCAGGGAGGAGGGTGTGGTCCCTGTGGGTAAACAGGCCCCGAGGGCAGGGGAACAGGGACATGGGGCAGCCAGAGGCCAAGAACTGCCAAGTCCAGGACAGGGTCAGCAAAGGGAACAGGAGCTGGCAGATGGGGATCAGATGCTGGGAGGGCGGAGAGAGATGCCAAACCCCAGCCTTCAATGCATGAGGAGGAACAGCAAATTCCTCCCACTCCTTGAAGGAGCAGCCAACCACTGAGTTCAGCACATTAACTTATGATAGCCCTGAATGAAGAAATAACCTTTGTGGTGTATACTGGATAAACTTTCATTCTGCATGGCTGGCTTAACTTTATTTTCATTCACTCTGACTTTTGTTTTTCTTCATTAAAAAAAATAGTGCTTTATAAAACCTATCCATAAATAAAAATTGGCTAGCAGCAATCTTTCTTCCATATTAGTTGCCAACTGAGAACAAGAAGTGAATGAACAAGACATGCCATTGCACTGGCCCAATCCATCACTGCTTTAGCTAGTTAAGAAACAAAAGCAGGGGCCAGCAGACAGCATAGTGATTACATCGCTGGACTCTCATGTAGTTGACCACAGTTCGAATCCCAGACCTGGCAGCTTAAAATTCACACCAATGTGTGTGCATGCCCAAAATCCCAAGAGAAGAATGGAGAAGGGATTGTGGCATGGCCATCCTTCTCAGGGTGATTTCTTCACTTTCTTTCTGTCCTTCTCTGTCTCTCCAGTGAAACTCTGAGAGTGTTCTCCAAAAAGGTAGGTATTAGGTGTTATGCACATGCCCTATAGCAGAAAAAATATATATATATATCTTAAAAAAAGAAACAAAAGCAGAATTTTGGCAGAGCCAGAGTCAGTTAAGGCCAGAGTGAGCACAGGAAAAGGCGTCAGATCTGAATGAGAACAAGTGACAGGAAGTGAAAGGAAGCGTAGCATCAGCACTGATAAGACTTAATGAAGCTACAAGTCATTGAACACCCGGCCAGGGTGAAGGAGGTCCAGATAGCCTCTAGGACTAAATTGGGGTGGCAGAGCTTCTCGGACAGCCTCCAGCCTTTATTCGTGGCAACACTTGTGTCAGGCTATCTGACTTAGCTAGGAGTTGAGCAACCACTGATTACAACCCAGAAGATTTGATTACCAATGCATCCTTCATTGGGAAAGTAGTCTAGGGGAGCAGGGGATTGTGGGTCTTCCTGATAAAGGTTCAAGTCTCCACATAGTGGTGTCTTATAGGCAAATCTCAGCAGGTAGAACCCTCTTCCCTAACAAGGGAAAACACAGATTGGAAGGGAATGAAGAGCGTAATGAGTTTTTTGATTGATAGACCTGCAGTGACAAATACACGTCTTGGTTTAAGTTAGTTTATACATAATAATAAACTTTCAGAGTGTTCTCCAAAGGGGTGGGTATTAGGTGGTAATAGGTTGTTAATTTTTTTTCTTGAGATATTTTTGCTATGGGGTGTGTATGCTCACCAGAATGACAGAGAGACAGAGAGTCAGAAAGTGAGAAATCACCCCCCCCCTGGGGGAGGGGGGGATGGCCACATTGCAATCCCTTCTCCTCCATTCTCTTCCCAGGATCTTGGGCATGCATGCACATGTGCCTGGCATGAGTTTAAGCCACTGCACCCGAGACTCGAACCACAGTCGACTATATGAGAGTTCAGTGACATAGCCTTTATGCCAACTCCTGGTCTCATTAGTGTTTTATAAAAATGTTTTATAAGTTGACAATGTGATCAAGGAAAGAATGGGAAAATATACTCAATGTATTGAGTGAAAAACCATTTCAATCAAGAATACTATATCCACCAAGATTATACTTCATATGGGAAGAGAATGCATGAACAGTCTCAGGTAAACAAAACCTGAAAGAATTTATTGACACCAGGCCAGTTCTCCAAGAAGTTCTAAAGGGAGTACTATCTCAGGAAAACTAAAGTCAGACACACAGAAATAAGAGTTCAAAAACAACTAAGAAAATGACCAGCTTAATGTAAGGACAAGTCCAGAGTTGAACATTATCTTTCAGAATTCAATGTGAAGATTGGACCACAATAAAAGATAAAGTACATGAATCTGAACTGGTGAAATAGAATTTTATGACATTTGACTGATTACTGATCTTTTATGCTTTGTTTTCCAGAGTTAAGGATTTTTGTCTTTTCTTAAGTTGTGGACAGGTCCATGTACCTGCTATTCAAACAGAATCCTAACCTGTCTCCTGGCTTTAAGTCTTAAGCAAAGTTCTCTTAACATTTTTTGATTTTGATTTATTAAAGCTAAACTGCTTTTCTTGAAATTAAAAATATATTAAAAAGTAACTATTTAATGACCACAGTAAGCTATATAGCTTTAGCTAGTTGCTGTTTTATAGTATAGTCATTCTACCCACAGAGTTTCATGCCTAAAGTCAATGTGTTCACAGATATCTAAATAGCAGCTGAACTCCTAATTGAAAGTATTTAGATTAATTAAGATATTTTGTGAATCAATGAAATGGAATTTGATCCTACATGGCCAATTGCAAGCTTTGAGTCCCAGACCTGATAGCTTGAAAATCACACTGGTACACGTATGTGCATGCCCAAAACTGCAAGAGGAGACTGGAGGAAAAGGAACTGCTGCATAGTCATCCCTGGAGTGTGAGTGTGATTTCTTGCTCTCCTTTTTTCTCTCTCTATAGGGAGCTCATAGTCCCTATAGCAAAGACAATATTAAGGAAACAAAGAAAAAGTAAAAAAAAAAAAAATACGGAATCACTTTACGATCAAGAATCTCAGCAATATACATGGAGAAGGCACAGTTCTCAAAACAACAAAACCCATATATGACAGACTCACTGCAATAAACTATATGGGGAAGAGCTAAAAGATATCCCACTATAAACTGAAACAAGATAAGGCTTCTCATTTTCTCCACTCTTTTTCAACATAGTGCTAGAAGTTTTAGCCAATGCAATCAGACAAGAGAGCAAAATAAAAGACATTCAAATATGAAAGAAGAAGCTAAATTGTCTCTAACTGCAGATGATATAATTATATATATAGAAAATACAAAGAAATTCATAGTAAAAAACTCCTACAGGTGATAAATGAATTCAGTAAAGTAACAGAATACAAAATCAATATAAAAAAGTCAACAACACTTTTATACACCAACAATAAACAGACTGAGACAGAATTGAAGAAAGCAATCCCATTTACAATAGCCATAATATAAATAAGGTGCCTAGAAATAAATCCAAACAAAGAAGTGAAAGACCTCTACAAGGAAAATCCTGAAAAACTGAAAAAATAAATTGAATATGACAGAAAAAAAAAGGAAAAGACATTCTGTGTTCTTGGACTGGAAAGATAAAATTAATCAAAATATCAGTCCTATCCAAATTAATTTATATATTCAAGTGATTGCAAATCAAATTACTTGTGACATTCTTCACAGAAAGAAAAAATCAAGCATAAAATTTGTCTGGAATCATAAACGACTTTGTATCATTAAGGCAATATTGTATGAAAAGAATAAAGTAAGAAGCAGATGTACTACCTAACTTAAAAACATACTACAAAGCTGTGATAATTAAAACAGCACAGTACTGGTAGAAAAATAGACACATAAACCAATAAACAGAATAGAGAATCCAGAAATAAACCCCAAATTATACATCCAACTAATCTTTGACAAAAGGTACAAGACAATTCAGTGGATAAAAGAAAGTCTTTTCCACAAACAGTGCTGGAACAGGTGGATATCCACATGCAGAAAATGAAACTAGACCCCTATCTCTCACCATTAACAAGAATCAACTCAAAATGGATCAAAGATTTAAATATGAAGCCTCAATATATAAAACTACTAGTAGAAATTTAGGGGAAACTCTTGAAGATATTGGAGTAGGCAAAGATTTCTTAAGTAAGACCCCCTAAAGCACAGGTAATAATTCCAAAAATAGACAAGTGGGATTACATCAAGCTAAAAAGCTTCTGCATGGCAAAGAAAACAATTAGAATGAAAAAACAAAACAAAATTAAAGAATGAAAGAAAACGCACAGAATGAGAGAAAATATTTGCAAATTATACCTCAGACAAGGAATTGATAACCAGAATATATAGGGAGTGTAAGGGTGATCACCTGTCAAACATGAATAATTCAACTGAAAAATGAGCAAATAAGCTGAATAGATAGCACTTCAAAGAAGACATACAAATGGCCAAGAGGCACATGAAAGAATGTTTGACATCTCTTATCATAAGAAAAATGCAAAACAAAACCACAATGAGACACCATTTAACCCCATTTAGAATGATTATGATCAAAACAATAACAATGACAAGTGTTGGTGAGGCTGTGGTGAAAATGGAACCCTCCTACAATATTGGTGGGAATGTAAATAATTGGGTTGTTAGAAAAGTCATGACACATTTTCTCGTAGAAAAAATACGTCATGACTTTTCAGACAACCCAATAGTACAACTACTATGGAAAACAATATGGAAATTCTTCAAAAGCCTACAAATAGAACTACCATGTGACCCAGTAATTTCACTCTGTGGTATTTACCAAAAGTTGGGAAAATACTCAGTTGGAAAGGCACTTGCATATCCACATTTATGGCAGCATTCTTCTCAATTATTAAGACATGGAATCAACCTAAGTGGCCAAGAACTGAAGAGTGAACAGAAAAAATGTAGCTCATATATACTATGGAATTCAGCCACAAGGAACAATGAGATCCTGTCATTTGATTCAAAGTGGATGAATATAGAAGACTTAGTAAGTGAAGTGTGTAAGACTTCGGAAAACACACACTGTACATCCCCACTAAATATGTAAGGAATGTGAGTGGAGAGGGCAACGGGAAAAAACTTTAACAAACAAAAGAATATAAAATTCCTTGTAGAACAAGACGAGTATGATAAAATCCTTGATTTGATTGCCATGTTCTGTATGCATGCTTTGAAAGCCATATTGTGTGTTATAAACATGTACAGTGATGGAATGCAAAGAAAAATTATTTTGAAATTAAAAAAAAAAAAAACCCTGGTAGTCTGCCTTTACAGGCTAGCTCAATTTAAATGTGTTAACACTTTTGAGAATTATTTCCTATTTGGAGGATGGTTAGTATAGCCCATGGAAGTGGTTGTTCTGAGTGGGAAATGGCCTCAGCTATTCTCCTACATGCATGAAATATCTGTTAAAGAAATATGTCTAAGACATTAGATTCTTCCATTTTCTTGGCAAATTATTTCCTGAGACTGGCAGGTAATTATAAAATTACAATGACAGAGATGTGAGAAAACTGCTATTCTTCTTCTTTGAATTACTTCACAAGTCCAGAAATAAAATTAATTCTGACACTTTTCCATGGTAATAGGAAACATACAAGGTATAACAAAAATTGCTCATGCTCCCCAGTTGAACTAAAATATTGGTTCTCTTTCAGTGGATGTGGAAATACTCAGGTCTCAGAATTTTTATCTGACATTCAGAGAAATAAAAGCTCATTTTATTAGCTTTAAGTGACTTTCTTTTGAGACTTCATTTATGTTTGTGAGAAACAGACATGTGTGTACAAGAGGGTAAATCTTCCCCTTTCTCACCTACCATTGTGCTAACTGGTGGAGCAAGTTGAATGGTGAAAATATTGCCCTCATCATAATTTCTTTTTTCCCTAGACAGGGTCTTGCTATGTTGTAGAACCTCCTGCCTCAGTCTCCTGAGCAGGAACTTCGGATGTACCTCACTGAGCTGACTTTTTCGAGTGGCTCCGGAGCTGAACCCAGGCCTCCCATGTGGATTCAGCACGCCCAGTAGCAGCATTTACCAGCATGGTCTACCACAGTTGGCCCACCCAAGCGATACCGGATGAAATAGCTAGATCTTGTTTCTACTTTTTCATATGCCTGTGGTGCTTCCTATGTTAAATTACCAGAAGCTGGGGAATGTTAGAATACTAGCTTGGAGAAATGGAACACATTCACACAGGGAATTTGTTAAAAATAACTTTTCCAGCCCATCCTCTTCTCCCAACCATCACCCTCAGATCTATCAAGTCAGCCTCGCTACAAGACACAAAGGGAATTTGTATCTTTTCTGAGTATCCTCAGGAATTCTGAAAGGTAAACTAGTTTTGGAATTATTTATATTTTTCAATTTCTTTATTTTACAGAAGAGGAAATGAGATTCATCTAGGACTCAGCCATGCCTGGTATTGTAACCTTAACCTGCCAGAAAACAGGACAGAGGTTATGAGTCCTGTGATTGGCAGCTATTTGGTGACAGCTCCAATGTCCGATTCATTTAAGAGCTTTGCCCTCCCCCACTGCCAGGGGTGGCTGAGGCCCTCTCCATTGCACTGCCAAGCTGGTCCGTCTACCACTGCTTTCCTCACTACCCCTGCAAACGTGTCTCTTACAGTCGGTTTCTCAGGAAACCCAATCCCGCACAGTGGGCAGAGGCAGAGGCTCAGGACTCTGCCTGCTAGAGCATCTCCAGTGGGCAAATGCCAATGTGGATCCCACCTTTTCCTACGCTTTGGGACAAAACTTGGAAGGAAGAAACAGAGGAGATCGGGAAGCAGCACTGGGGTCACACTGGCTGTCGCAATTCCTTTTCCTGTAATGAGAGGCTGACTTTATGCAGCTCTGCTTTCCTTTCCTGCCCAATCTGAAAACCATCAGCAGAATATAGTTTGCACTGACGTTGCACCTTCTCAGGTAGCATATTTGTTATTTCTGGATCAAAGTCCACGTCTAGCAATTCTGGGAAAATAACTCTGAACTGTCAGTGCAAAAATGTAATACTTCCCAGATATTCAATCAAGTGACTCCATTAGGTAAAGTTCTTTAAATTTCTTTTCTGTAAATATTGGAAAAATTCCTAGGTATTGAATATCTGTCTAATATACATAGGTACTTTTGGAACAAAAGGTCAGGTTACTAAACTGTTATGGTAAAAATTTAATTCTACCTGCTAAAAAATACATCTAAGGTGGGTTTTTAAAAATTTTTGGTCTTCCTTTGGGAAGAAAAGTTTTATTTTGCATTTATGAAACTACATAAAAAAAATCTCAAGCAAAAAAAAGTTTACAAGTATTTGCCTACCATCCAGCTGTTTTGTATGTGATAGCTCATTGAGCTTGAAAGATCACATAGCTGTTTATAAATACAAATATAAATCTGTATGCATACTTACACTGAATTGGAATTTTCAATTTTCTCTGATGACTTCTTTTAAGGAAGTCTGGTGTTTACCAAGTTGTCTCAGTTAAGGATACTAAAAATAGCCATGCGTATCTTCTATTTCATTATGGTCTTGGAATGGTGTTTTTTGAACTTTTAGATTTTCTTTTCAGCACAGTGTCGGAATACATTTTCTCTATATTTCTTTTTTAAAATTTTTATCATTTATTTATTTATTTTTACATTTTTCCACAAACATTTACTTTACACATCAAAACTTTTTTTTGCTCGTGCTCCATAGTTCTTGACATTTAATAAACAATGTAAAAAAAAATTAAAAACTGAATTTTAAATGTAATGTTCAGACTATTTGTTAAAATTTTGTTTGGGACTCTATAACAACAGAGACAGTATGGTTTTAAATATATATATATATTTTTTCTTTTTTTTTTTGGAGAGGTTTTTGCCATAGGGCGCGTGTGCTTGCCAGACAGACAGAGAGAGACAGAGAGACAGAAAGCGAGGAATCACGCCCCAGGGGGGAATGGCCACGCCACAATCCCTTCTCCTTCATTCTCCTCTCAGGATCTTGGGCACGCACGCACATGCAGCCTGGCGTGAGTTTTAAGCCACAGGATCCAGGACTCGAACCGCTGTGAACTACATGGGAGTCTAGAGACACAGCCATTACGCTAACTGCTGGTCCCTGATTTTAAATGTTTTTGAGAAAATATTTTTATGCCAACTACTCAAACTATTGAAAAGTAAACACCCAGCACACAATCACACATAAACCTTCTCAATTCAGCCCTGCCTACCAAGTATTCTGTGATTTGTGATATATCATCGGCTAGCAAAGATCAGCTCCTTTTCCTCCTTCAAAGTCTTCCTCAAGATGATCCTCTGGTTGTGATTGCTCTTTTGCAATCTCTACTGATTACAGACGGCTGGAAAAGTCTAGGTGATTTTATGGTACGGATTCTTTTATCTAGCTTTTCTAATCCTCTCTGCCAGGCAGAACTGTTTATGGTGCCACGCCATCTTTCCAAGAGGTTCTGTTGGCTTACTTGAGAGTCACCTTAGTTCCATACAGTTCTTTTTTTTGCAAAGAATTTTAGTCTTGCATTGACTTTTTCAGCAGCAACATATAACACAATGGAGCAACATGTTTAAAATAACAAATAGAATTTTAGCCAAGGTTTACAAATTCAACCAAACAGTTCCTTAAAACTGTCAAAACTATAGAAAAACAGTTACAACTGTACAAGAATGCAGAGAACATTGTGTACATATTCAGGAGGAGCCTACTAAAAGATGAGTCCAAAGAACGAAGAAAATCTTGGTATATGGATGTTAATGATGAGTTAACATATTTTATTTTATTTTTTAAATTTTTAAAAATTTTATTTATTATTGTCATAAACTTGTTTATGTTACATTGAATCACATATATCTTTACAGTGTATTACATTTCTTTTTCCAGAAGGAATACCATTCATGCCAGTCAAAACAAAGATATTATTCTCCACATCATCATCCTCAAATAACTTTGCATCATTGTTTTCCAGATTATTATTTTTTATTCTCATTTTTTACATTCAATCACTATATATCATATTGCTTATAAAAATAATTTACTCAACATGAAATACTTCTTTTTTTTTTTTTTTGGAGAGGTTTTTGCCATAGGGCGCGTGCACTCGCCAGACAGACAGAGAGAGACAGAGAGACAGAAAGTGAGAAATCATCCCCCAGGGGGGATGGTCACGCCACAGTCCCTTCTCCTCCATTCTCCTCTCGGAGACGCATATGCGTCCGGTGTGAGTTTAAGCCTCTGGGTCCGGGACTTGAACCACGCTCGACTACCTGGGAGTCCAGCGACATAGCCATTATGCTAACTACTGGTCCCCCAACATGAAATACTTCTCAAACCAGTCCAGCTGACAATACTATAAATGTTATCATCAACAGGTAATAAACCATTTCCGTGTCCCACTAATGTCATGTTTCTTTATTCTCTTGCTATCCTTTATACCCTTCCCTTCTCCTGCCCTGCTCCACACTGTCTTCATCATCCATAACTATTTTCACTGCTTTTATGCCCTCCAATATTTCAATCTCTACCATAAAGTGCAGATAGTCCGTATACATTAAGTGGATACATATAATATCTTTCTTTCATATCCAGACTTGCTTCACTCAGCCATAGATCCTTCATATCTGACCATTTTCTATCAAATGCCAGGGTCTTATTGTTTTATTTATTTATTTATTTTTTTATGGCTGAGTAGTATTTCATAGAGTATATGTGCCACGCTTTTTCAATCCATTCATCTGGACATTTGGGTTGGTTCCATGTCTTAGTGATTGTGAATAATGCTGCAATAAACATTGATGTGCAAGTACTTCTCTGACTGAGCATTCTCTCCTGTCCTTTGGGTAGATACCCAGAAGTGGGATTGCTGGATCACATGGTAGTTGTATTTTTAGATCTTTGAGGAACATCCATATTGCTCTCCACAGCCACTGAACCAGTTTACATTCCCACCAACAGTGTAGGAGATACATCCTCACCAGCACTTATCACTTTTTATATTTTTAATCTTTGCCATCCTGACAGGGGATAGGTGGTATCTCATTGTGCTTTTAATCTGTATCTCCCTTATGATGAAGGATGTTGAACATTTCCTCATATGCTTTTTGGCTGTTTGTATGTCTTCCTTAGAAAGATTTTTGTTCAGCTAATTTTCACATCTTCTAATTGGGTTGATCTTTCTTTTTTTTTTTTTTTTTTGAGTAAGCCACTTGTGTTCTCTGTGTATTCTGGTTAGCAGTCTCTTGTCTGAGGCATATTTTACAAAAATATCCTCCCATTCTGAGGGTTGTCGGTTCACACTTGTTACTGTGTCCTTTGCTGTAACTTCTTAGTCTGATATAGTCCCACTTGTCTATTTCAGGGATTACTGTGCTTTTGGGAGTTTTTTTTGGGGTTTTTTTTTTTTTTTTTGTGGTTTTTTTTTTTTTTTTTGGAGAGGTTTTTGCTATACGGCGCATGCGCTCATCAGACAGACAGAGGCAGAGAGACAGAAAGTGAGAAATCACCCCCAAGGGGGGATGGCCATGCTGCAATCCCTTCTCCTCCATTCTCCTCTCGGGATCTTGGGCACACATGCACATGCGTCCGGCATGAGTTTTAAGCCACCGGGTCCGGTACGGGAACTGCGGTCGACTACGTGGGAGTCCAGCGACATAGCCATTACGCTAACTGCTGGTCCCAGCTTTGGGAGTCTTATTTAAGAAGTCTTTGCCTATCCCAATGTTTCCCAAAATTTCTCCAGTATTTTTCACCAATAGTTTTATAGTTTGAGGTCTTAGGTTCAGATCTTTGACCCATTTTGAGTTGATTTTTGTTAATGGATCAAAAATGAATGTCTCTGGTATTTTGATTGAAATTGCATTAAATATATAGATTAATTTTGGTAGAATTGCCATTTTGATTATATTAATTCGTCCGATGCAGGAACATGGGATATCCTTCTACTTTGTATGTCCTTTTCAATATCTTTGTTAAGATTTTCATAGTTTTCTTTGTAAAGGTCTTTGACTTCCTTAGTTACATTTATCCTTAGGTATCTTATACATTTTGTGGCTATGGTAAAAGGGATTCATTTCTTCAGCTCTATTTCATTCAACTTGTTAATATATAGAAATGCTATAGATTTTTGGATGTTGATTTGGATCTTGCTACTTGATTCATTTATTACGTTGAGAAGTTTTGTTCATGGAAACCTTTGGGTCTTCTAAGTATACCATCATGTCATCTGCGAATAAAGATATTTTCAACTCTTCTTTGCGTATTTGAATTATTCTCTTTTCTGATTGCATTAGCTAAGACTTCCAGCACTATATTAAAAAGCAGTGGAGAAAGGGAGTAGCCTTGCCTAGTACCAGTTTTTAGTGGAAAAGGTCTTAGCTTTTCCCCATTCCATATAATGTTAGCTATAGGGTTTTTTTTTCCTTCAGTTTATTTATTTGCATTCATTCACTGTACATCATTACAGCATACAAAATGAGATTTTCCATCCAGAGTACACTGCATATTGTCTCAATCAAGCACATCAACAAACATGTTATTGTCAGCAAATAATCTTACATTTCTTGTTTTCTGTATGTTTTGCTTTTCCCCCCATCCTAGATTCCCTATCTCTTACCGTCTGCCATCTCCCACTCTCCTCCCACACTGTCTCTGGTATCTATGTTTGCTTTCTATACTGTTTCCCCCCACATTTTATTGAATTACTAAAGACCTTAATTAATCTAAATATTTTCACAGCAAACACAGCTGATATATACATTTCTATGAACATGAGTCTAACTTTAGGCATCCTATAAAGTATCACCTAGCTGGGGCTATATATCTTAACTGCGATCATCGAATGGATATTTTTTTTTCTGAAACTTTTCTTTTTTTTGTAACTTAATCTACATTCTATCCCTAAGCATCATCATAGCATACAAAATGTGATTTCCCATCTAGAATATACTGCATAGTGACTTAATCATGCATATTATTATCCAAAATTTTCTACCCCTCTTTCTGACCCTCTGTCCTTTCCCACCCTCTTCTCCCACTGTCTCTGGTGTCTACAATTGTCTTCTATTCC
>NW_006159461.1:343040-359079 GCF_000334495.1 Tupaia belangeri chinensis | reverse complement strand
AGAGTTATTCTTTTCCCTTGGAGGAGAGCTATTTTCTTGCTTTCCCATATTTCTTGTGATCCGGTGGTGATTTCTTGTCATCTGATGGATGGTGTGCTTCTTTCAAATTCCTGAAATTCAGCCAGAATGTTCAGGAGCAAGCAGACAGAAGTGATCTAGAATCTCTTTGCCATTCTGTTGTGATCGTTGGTGCAGCAGATTCAGTAGATATTGGGGAATATTTTAACCCTATTAGTATTTGGATGTTTAGCTACAGTGCTCTTAGATCCGTCGCTGGCTCGTTTGCTGGAGGCTCAATTATTAGTAGAAAATCTTCATTCCCTGAAAAATCCAGTTTGCTGGAGCCATGTGGAACCTTCTTCTGAAGGCCTGGCTTCTTCTGCTGCTGGCTCGTTTGCTCAAGGCTGAATTATTAGTAGAAAATCTTCATTCCCTGAAAAATCTAGTTCGCTGGAGCCATGTGGAAACTTCTTCTGAAGGCCCGCTTCTTCTGCCCAGCTATAGGTTTTTCATATATGGCTTTTATTGTGTTGAGAAATGACCCTTCTATACCAATATTACTGAGAGTCTTAATCATGAAAGGATGTTGTATTTTATCAAATGCTTTCTCTGCACCAATTGAAATGATCATATGGTTTTTATCTTTCTTTCTGTTAATATGATGTATTATATTCATGGTCTTGGGTATGTTGAACCACCCTTGCATCCCTGGAATAAAGCCTACCTGGTCATGATGAATAATCTTTGTTATATGTTGTTGAATGTGATTTGGAAGTATCTTGTTGAGAATTTTTGCATCTATATTCATCAGTGATCTTGGTCTGTAGTTTTCCTTTTATTGTCATGTCCTTATCTGTTTTGGCACTAAAGATGATGGAGGATTCATAGAATTATTTTGGAAGGTTTCCATCCTTTTGAATCTTAAGGTATAATTTGAGTAGGATAGGGATTAATTCTTCCTTAAAGATTTTATAGAATTCAGAAGTGAAGCCATCTGGATCTGGGCTTTTCTTTGTCGGGAGGTTATTTGTTACCGATTCAATCTCATGGTTTGTTATGGGTCTATTCAGGTTTTCTATGTTCTCCTGATTCAATCCTGGTAGGTTACATTCATCCAGGAATTTGTCCATCTCCTCCATGTTCTCTTGTTTGTTGGCATATAGTCGCTCATAGTATCCTCTAATGATATTTTGTTTTTCTATTATGTCTGTTGTAATATTGCCTGTTTCATCGCATATTTTATTTATCTTGTTTCTTTCTTGTCTTTATCAGTATAGCCAATGGTGTGTTGATATTGTTATTCTTTTAAAAGAACCAACTTTTGCTTTCATTTATTTTTTGTATGGTTTATGTATTTTTCTATTTCATTTATTTCTGCTCAAGTCTTTATTATTTCTTTTCACCTGGCATTTTTGTTATTGTTATTGTTATTGTTTTTCCTGTTCCCTAAGGCATGATGTTAGGTTGTCTATTTGCCACCTTTTCATCTTTTTCTTATGTGCACTAATTGCTATGAATTTCCCTCTTATGACTGCTTTTGCTGTGTCTCATAGATTATTTAAACTCATGTATTCATTATCATTTGTTTCCATATTTTTTTTGATTTCAGACTTAATTTCTTCAGTAGTTAAGAAGTCATTCAAGGGAACCAGCAGTTGGCATAATGGCTATGTCGCTGGACTCCCATGTAGTCGACCGCGGTTCGCGTCCTGGACCCGGTGGCTTAAAACTCATGCTGGGCGCGTGTGCGTGCCCACCCAAGATCCCGAGAGGAGAATGGAGGAGAAGGGATTGCGGTGTGACCATCCCCCCGGGGGGTGATTTCTCGCTTTCTGTCGCTATGTCTCTGTCTGTCTGTCTGTCGAGCGCACGCGTCCTATAGCAAAACCTCTCCAAAAAAAACAAAGAAGTCATTCAAAGTAGGTTGTTCAGTTTCCATATGTTTGTGTATTTTTGAGGGTGTTTCTTGAAATTAATATTGAAATTAATCATTGTCAGAGATGCTGAAACTATATCCAGAGAAGCTGGATATAGTTTCTATGCCTTTGAATCTGTAAAGGTTTGATTTGTGTCCTATCATATGGTCAATATTTGAAGAGGTTCCATGCTGGGGTAAGAAAAATGTATATTTTGTGGTCTTAGGGTGGAAAGCTCTATATCTATCTATCAAGCCCATTCAATTTATAGTAGCATTTAGGTTCTGTATCTCTCTATGTATTTATTGTCTAGAAGATCTGTCTAAAGGAGATAATGGGGTGTTGAGATCCCCAACAATTATAGTCTTGCTCCCTATCTCCCCTTTTAACTCCAGCAGTCTTTCCTTCACATATTTAGGTGCTTCTGTGTTGAGTGCACAGATATTAATAGGTGTTATGTCCTCTTGCTGAATTAACTAATGTACAATTATATAATGTCCTTATTTGTCTCTTCTTACAGTTTTTGTCTTGAAGCCTATTTTGTCTGAAATCAATATCATAATTCCAACCCTTTTTTGATTTCTATTTGCATGGAATATATTTTTCCAGCCCTTCACTTTTAGTCTATGTATGTCTTTAATCCGTAAGGTGCATTTCTTGTAGGCAACAGATAGAGGGTTCCTGTTTTTTGTTTGTTTGGTTTTCTTTTCTGTTTATTTGTTTGTTTTTAATCCATTTGGCCAATCTGTGTCTCTTAATTGAAGAATTTAATCCATTAACATTCAATATTATTATAGATATTTCTGGACCTGTTCCTATCATTAAATGAGCCATTTTCTTGGTTATTTTTTGTTCTCTTATAACAGTCCATCTGACTTTTTAGTTTTCCTGGTATAGTACTCCCTTCAGAACATCTCAAAGAGCTGGTCTGGAGTTGGTAAATTCTTTTATGTTTTATTTACCTGAGAATGTTTTTATGTTTTTTTTTTCTTAGATGAAAAATAATCTTGCTGGATATAGTGTTCTTGGTTGAAATTGTTTTTGATTGAAAACTTTGGTATCCAGTATTCTTCATATATTATCCTAATTTTTCTTGGTTGTTTTCTCAATCTTCTTGATACTTTTTTCTAGGTCAGAGGTTTTATCTTCTACATTCAAGATGTGATCTGCATGATCTAATCTACTTTTAATACTTTCGATGGAGGTTTTAATTTCCTGTATCACATTCTTCATTTCTAACAGATCCATCTAATTCTTTTTTAAAGTGTCTACTTCTTTCAAATCATGAAAGGACTTCCTCATGTCCTGGATCTCAGTGTCTCTTTTGTCTTGCATTTCAGTTAGTTTGGTCACTACAAATATTCTGAATTGCTTATCCAACGTCCATTGTGTTGTCTGTGGTGACCTGGGATTGATGTTTTCCCTTGGAGGAGAGACATTTTGTTGGTTGCTCATGTTGCTTATGCCTCTATGATTGTTCCTAGTCTTCTGCTGGTCTATGCTTTCTTTCCTAAAGTATTCAAAGTACTTTTGAGTGTTCAAAGGTGTGCAGAGTAGAAAATTGTTGATCACTCTTCTGATCTGCCTCCCTGTTGCTCAGCAGTAATCTGCACTGATGTTACAGGTCCTGGGTGACCAAAAATTCTCTCTGTTTTTGAGGAATGGTGAACCTCCAACTGAGCTAATGAGCTTCACCTCATGAGCAAATGAAAGATAGTGCAGTGTGCATTGTGTTATTTTATTTTATTTTATTTGAACAGGTTTTTGCTACAGAGTGTGTGCACTCGCCAGACAGACAGAGAGAGACAGAAAGACAGAAAGCAAGAAATCACCCCCCAGAGGGGATGGCCACACCACAATTCCTTCTCCTCCATTCTCCTCTCGGGATCTTGGGCATGCATGCACATGAGCCCGGTGTGAGTTTTAAGCCACCAGGTCTGGGACACGAACCACAGTCGACTACATGGGAGTCCAGCAACATAGCCATTTCACTAACTGCTGGTCCCGCACTGTGCTATTTAAAACAGAGAAGTTCTGAGAGTCCAAAGGCGAGTAGTGGTGGAGGGGATGAGCCACGTGTCCTGTCCCATTTGGGCCTGGTGTTCAACCAGTTCCATAGTTTTCTGATTAATCTTCAGATATTACTTTGCAGTCAAAACTCTGTCCAATACAATTATTTCCAGTTTCTAATTCAATGCAAGAGTTGTTATTGGACTTATGCAAATAACCCTTCTGCCACAAAATAAGAATACTCCCAAATATTTTCCAATTCCAGAGGGGTCAGGAAGGAAGAAACATTTATGTTTTCATTTAAAAAGATAAACAAACAAGAAGAGAAAATATTTTAACAAATTGCTGAACTTATCAACAGCTCAAAAGAAAGTAAAATCCTTAAATTCAGAAAACAAAACATAGTAAAAAGAAATCAGTAATGTTTGATTCAAAGTTATAAAATTCTATTTCACCAGATCAGTCTATGTTCAATCTCTCTTCTGTTGAATGTGCAGTGTTACTGTGGTCTGATCTTTCCATTTAAATCCTGGAAGTTAACATTCAACGTTATTATTGATATTTCTTGTCCCTAGCATTAATTTGGTCATTTTCTTGGTTGCATTTTGTTCTCTTATTTCTGTATGTGTGTCTTTAGTTTTCTTGGTAGAATACTCCTTTCCTAACTTCTTAAAGAGTGGGTCTGGTATTGGCAAATTCTTTCAGGTCTTGTTTATCTGAGAATATTTTTATCTTTCCATATGAAGGATAATCTTGCTGGGTATAGTATTCTTGGTTGAAACTGTTTTTCACCTAATGCTTTGAATATATTTTCCCATTCTTTCCTTGTTCACGTTGTATTCAATGAGAGGTCTGATGTTAGCCTGATGGGATAAGCTTTATAAGTAACCTGACTTTTCTATCTTGCCAATTTTAGTATCTTGTCTTTGTGGATTTTGTCAATCTGGCTAGGGCGTGCCTTGGAGAAGATTTTCTTGGTTTTATTCCATTAGGGGTCCTTTGTATTTTTTGAGTCTGGATATTTGAATGCCTCTCTAGATTTGGAGAGTTTTCTTCCAGGATTTCATGTAATAGATTATCAATGTCCTTACTAGTTTCTTCACCTTCTGGGATACCAATTTTCCGGATGTTTGGGTGTTTAATGGTGTCTAGTATTTCTTGTATAGTATTCTCATTTTGGGGGTTATTTTATCAATTTTTTTGTCTTTTTCTTTTTTTGAGCAGAGGTGCATATTTTCTCTATCAGATTGTGCAAGAACTTCCTCACCTCCTGGAACTCATTGTCTCTTTTCTCCTGCATCTTCTGGAGTTCATTGTCTCTTGCATCTCATTTAGTTTTGTCACTATATATATTCTGAATTATCTATTGGACATTTCCATGAGTTCTACTGTACTGTCTGTGGATGATGAAGGATTGTTCTTTTCCCTTAGGGAAGAGATATTTTCTTGGTTTCTCATATTTCTTTTGCCTCTGCGGTGGTTTCTGGTCATTCTATGACAAAATCTCTCCTCTACTGTGCTTATCTGAGTATTTCAGCAGTCTAGAAGATGGAATTTAGAGCATAGCTTCCCTGAACATGCCCTATATTCCAATATTTCAGTTTAAAGTAAAATATTGATTAAACTTAATCAATATTTTGTTAATTCAGTGCATCTGAATCAATGCTGTCATTGAATCAAATGGGGTGACTACTTAGGTAAAATGAGGAAAACAGATTTAAATAACTATTTCATAGGAAATTCAGAGACATTTCAAGATAAATGGTAATTGTACCTGATATAGAAACATGGCATGCATAAGTCAGATTTGTTCCTTCTTATGACTTTATCCAATTTCAATTATATTCAAGCAAAGGCAATTTATGAACTCTCATTCTCTGACATTTGCAATTCTATGCTCTAGGGAATGTAATTAATTCAATTAACTAACAGGATGCTTAGGATATGCCAACCACTGTCTTTGGATACAAAATAAGCACAGTTTGGTTTCTTCTACGGTGGAACACAAGACTATAGAACAGATAGATGTTTCAGTAGATGAGTACATTATCTAATGAATACTATAATGTCAGCACCTTCGTTGTCATTATCAATAGCGTTATAGTTATTTATTATGAAACTTAACATAAATAAGCATCAAATATTTTTGGTCATCCTTGGTTAAAATTATAGTTGAAGGATAGGCTATAGTACAAGTGGTTAAAGGAGCTGGCTCTCACACTGCTGACTGGTTTAACTCATAGCTTTGGCAGCTCAAAGGACTCTCCAGGTGTGCATGCACACGTGCCCGATGTGAGTTTGTGAACCTCGGTCGACTATATGGGAGTGCAGCGACATAGCCATGACACTAATTGCTGGTCCCAACAACAACAGGTTTTCAACTGAATAGTTCGACGACATTCAGTACATTCACAGCATTATGTAACCACTGAGTCAAGTTAGTTGCCAAACATTTCATTACCCCAAAAGGAAACTCCATACCCACAAGGCAGTTGCTCCTCACTTTCTTGGAAACCACTAGTTTGCATTCTGTCACTCTAGACTCAACTTTTCTAGACACTTCACATATTAATAAATGGAATCGTATGGTTATTTTTTTTGTCTGGTCCCTTTAATTTAGCATATTTTTGATTAATTTACATTGCAATTTCTATCATTATTTCACTCCTTTTATGGCAAAAGAATATTCCATTATATGGGTATATCATATTTATCTATTCATGAACTGTTAAGCATTTCAGTGGTTTCAACCTTCCTTTTAGCTGTTGTGAATAGTATTGAACCATTTTATATTCCCACCAGCAAATCAAAGGTTCCAATTTCTCTGTATCTTCACAACAATTGCAATTTTTCTTTTCTTTTCTTTTTTTTTTAGAGAGAGATAGACTTTTGTAATAGAGCATGTGTGCTCATTAGAGAGACAGAGAGAAAGAAAGCAAGAAATCATCCACCGGGGGGATGGCCACACCATAATTTCTTTTCCATTCTCCTCCTGGGATCTTGGCACACATGCACACTTGCCTGAAGTGATTTTTAAGTCACTGGGTCTAGAACTCAAACCACATTTGACCATGTGGGAGTCCAGTGACATAACCACTATGCCAGCTGCTGGTCCCTGCAATTTTTTTTTTTAAATTATAACCATTCTAGTGAGTGCAAAATGCTATATTACTGTTATTTTGATTTGTATTTACTCAATGGCTAGGGACTTTCTAGATAATTATTTATTTAATTTATTATTATTATTTTAATTTGCTATAGTGCACTTCTACTCACCAGAGAGAGACAGAGAGTAAGGGGTGGGAGTAGGGGGTTGAGAAAGCAAGCGACAAGGTCTGGGACTAGAAAAAAGGTCTATTGGGACCAGCAGTTAGCATAATGGCTATGTTGCTGGACTCCCATGTAGTCGACCACGGTTCATGTCCCGGACCTGGTGGCTTAAAACTCACGCCGGGTGCCTGTGCATGCGTGCCCAAGATCCTGAGATGAGAACGGAGGAGAAGGGATTGTGGCGTGGCCATCCCCCCTGGGGGGTGATTTCTTGCTTTCTGTCTCTCTGTCTCTCTCTGTCTGAGGAGCGCATGCGCCCTATAGCAAAAACTTCTCAAAAAAAAAAGAAAAAAGAAAAAAAAGAAAAAAGGTCTATTGAAGTACTTTGCCTGTATTGGATTGTTTTTCTTTTTTCTTAGTGGTTAAGATGTTGGACTTATATAGGAATTATATGACAAAGGAGGAGAGCAGGCAATGAAAGAGGGTGGAGCAGGTGGTGGTTTGGGCTCTCCAATGTATGTCTTTGATATGTTTTTTGGAGGAGGAGGAAGGATGCAGAGAGAAAGAAGAGGTAAAAACGTAACACATTAGCTATTGGTAACCTTAGAAGATATATATAATGGTGCAAAAAGAAAACTGACCATGCAAAAGAATGTGATTCGTGACAAACGTGAAGGGCGAGGTGGTGAGAAAGGTGTCCCAATTGCTGAGGTACTGGAATGCAAGTAAGAATTCATCAGATAGGACCTGGGATGGTTCAGCAAATTCAGTCTGTATGCATGGAGTGCCAAGGCCATGGAGAGCGGATCAGTCTTAAAGATAGATGTAAAAATTGCAATGGAGGGAAGACAGTTCAAGAGAAGAAGATCCTAGAGGTTCATATTGACAAAGGCATGAAAGATGGCCAGAAGATAACATCCCATGGTGAAGGAGACCAAGAACCAGGACTGGAGCCAGGAGATATTATCATTGTACTAGATCAGAAAGACCATGCTGTTTTTACTAGACGAGGAGAAGGCTTTTTCATGTGTATAGACATACACCTAGTTGAAACATTGTGTGGCTTCCAAAAGCCAATTTCCACTCTTGACAACCGAACCATGTCAGTTTGTCAAGCATGAAGATATCAAGTGTGTGTTAAATGAAGGCATGACAATTTATTGTAGACCATATGAAAAGGGTCGCCTAATCATTGAATTTAAGGCAAACTTCCTTGGGAATGGCTTTCTGTGTCCTGCCTAATTCTCTTTGCTGAGAAAACTTCCACCTGAGAGGAAGAAAGTTGAAGAGTCCGGTGAGACAGATCAGGTAGAACTGGTGGACTTTGATCCAAATCAGGAAAGACGGCGCCATTACAATGGAGAAGCATATGAGGATGATGAACATCATCCCCGAGGTGGGGTTCAGTGTCAAACCTCTAAATGGGGCCAGTGAATAACACTGCTGGCATTTTATATGCAGTAGTGAATGAGTGAGGACTGTGATCACAATATGCCACGACTTCTATTGTTTTTGTTTTAATATTCATCTATCATAGTGTTTTAAAAGTTAAGTGAAGAATAAATGCAAATATAAAAGCTAAAAAAAAAAAGAAAAAGAGAGAGCTCAAGTTCCTTGATGATCTGAACCTCCTAGTGCTCCCTGTCTTCCTTGTTTTGAGTGAGCTTGTCTATCAGACCTATCTCCTGGCTGGTTTGTGATGGGGGAAAACCCTAGCTTATCAAAAATTCTGACTAATAATGTGTCATTTCCCATAGTCCTGTTTATTGTTCTCCCTAGGAATACTGAGTGGAAGAACAGAGCTATATTTACATCTATAAACCACTCTTTTTGCAATGCATCTGAATTTTCTTTGCTGAACTTCAGGACTGGTAAGTAGCCAGCCTAGCCACACCTCCAACACTAGTTGGTCTGGTTACCTGAAGTTACTAATAGAGTGAGATTTTATTCCGGGGAAGTGAGAAATGCGCAGTTCCAGAGGCCAGAATCGAGTATGGGATACTCATTCATTGTTGGTTAACGTCTGCTGAGTGTTGTTCACTTTCCTCTTCTCTGGTGGGTTGCATTTATTGTCTTTGTTTAATGAACACACCAAGGTGTGCTCATATCCCTTAAGCTCTACTTGTGACCTTAATTTCTTAAAACTAGTTTTCTCAGTAAGTGCTAGATTAGAACAGCTTAAACTATTTACAATTTGTCAGTGGTGACACTAGTACTAGAAGGAAAATCCCATGGTTTTTTTTTTTTTTTTTTTGGAGAGGTTTTCACTATAGGGCGCATGCTCTCGCCATACAGACAGAGAGAGACTTAGAGACAGAAAGCGAGAAATCACCCCCAAGGGGGATGGTCACGCTGCAATCCCTTCTCCATTTTCCTCTCAGGATCTTGGGCACACACGCACACGTGCCCGGCGTGAGTTCTAAGCTACCGGATCCAGGACACAAACTGTGGTAGACTACGTGGGAATCCAGCGACATAGCCATTATGCTAACTGCTGGTTCCCACGTGGTCAATTTTGAGTCTGAATCCCTCCACCAATGAACTCTGAGCCCTCAGGCAATTCGTCTGCATCTGTCATGTCAGCATCTGTATGAAGAGACAGTGACTGCCCCTGTGAGCGCCTCTGCTCCTCAGAGTTTGTGTTTCTAGTTACTGTGCATCTGATTATGTTTTGTTTTAGTAATTACTTTCTGATTTTTCTATAGTGTCTAATTTTGGCAGTGTCTTGTAGTAGATTGAATTCTCAAAACATGAACCTTAAGGAATTAAAAACTCCAAAAATAAGGAAAAAAAAAAGAGAGAAATGTATATAGAGATGGGTCAGGGAACCAGCAGTTGGCATAATGGCTATGTCGCTGGACTCCCACGTAGCTGACCGCGGTTCGCCTCCTGGATCCGGTGGCTTAAAACTCACGCCAGGCGCGTGTGTGTGCGTGTCCAAGGTCCCGAGAGGAGAATGGAGGAGAAGGGATTGTAGCGTGACCATCCCCCCTGGGGGGTGATTTCTCGCTTTCTGTCTCTATGTCTCTCTCTGTCTGTCTGGCGAGCGCACGCGCCCTATAGCGAAAACCTCTCCAAAAAAAAAGAGATGGGTCAGCGTGTGGTCTGGTGATTAAGGTGGCTGGATCCCACATGGCTGACTGTCTGGCTAGTCCTTGATCCTGCAGACTGAGAAACAGGCTGTGTGTATGTGTGTGTGTGCATGCCCAGAATCCCAAAAAGAGGAAGAACTGAAGGAGAGTGGATTGTGGCATGACCATTTCCCAATGGAGGATGCCTTCTCACTTTCCAGCTGTCTCTCTTTATCTCTCTCTCACTCTTGCTCTCTGAGACTGGACATACCTTCTAGCAAGTTTTAAAGAATAATTTTTATTGTAATTTTTTATTTGACTGTAATATTTGAACATTTTTGTAAGGTACATTGTGGGTTTTCAGTAGGTATCAAATCAAGGAAATCAGCATGTTTACCATCTCCAGCATTTCTCATTACTTTGTGTGCATTTGAAATTTGCTCTACTAGTTATTTAAACATATACGAATTGTCACAAAATTGTCACATATGTTCTTTCCTGTGTTATAATGTTTTGTAGCTGGTCCTGCTTATTTATAGGCACTCATGGATTTTCTAGCCAAGTTCTCCCCATCTGTGCCACTTTTCTCTCCTGTCCAGTTCCTGGTATCAACCATTATACTCTTTACTTCAAAAGAACAGAGTCCTTTAATTTATGCTAAAGATTGAGGGCACATGGTATTTGTTAAGAATATATGGTGAGACCAGCAGATGATGTAATGGTTACATTGCTGAACTCCCATGTAATCAACTGTAGTTTGAGTTCTAGATCCAGCAGCTTAAAACTCAGGCCAGGCATGTGTGCGTATATGCCCAAAATCTCAAGAGAAGAAGGGATTGTGGTGTGGCCATCTTCCCCTGGGGGGTGATTTCTCACTTTATGTCTCTCTGTCTCTCCAGTGAACACACTCACACTATAGCAAAAATCTTTCTCTAAACAAACAAACAAAAGAATATACGATGTTTGTCTTTTAGAGCCTTCCTTATTTCACTTAGACTTAGCATCCTTTTTTATGCCTGAGTAGTACTCCATTGTGTGTAGATATTCCATATTTTCTTTATCCATTTATTAATTGTTGGGCACTTAGATCAATTCCATATTTGGCATTACTAATGCAATGATGGAGTGAGAAAGGAGGCACAGACATATGGTATTTGTTAAATAGAAATTACCCCGAGCTCTATCCTTCTCTAACATTCGAGTGATGGGACATCTTTGGAATCATAATGAGGTTTGGAAAGTGGAAGTTAACATCTGAGTCATAGTATCCTAATGCACTGGCTGGGAGTTCAAAGTGTTCACAGCATTTACATTGTCTGCCATAGTGACACTTTGGGGACTAGTAGTCTGTCAAAATTTCCAATTTACAAGAGATGATAAATGCAAATTAATTATATAGTACCCTCATTATTATTATCAAATGTGAAAAATGTTGATATTCTTTCCACTTGATGTGTTGCATTTTATCTTAGGTATAAGAGCTTTCTTCTGTCTACTAGAGGATTAGAGGATAAATTCCTTAAGGAATCTAAGGTTATTTTTTTTTCTCAAATCACTAATTCTCCTTGTATAGTGGTGATTTTCAGGTTAAGTTTTTAGAAGCATAAATCTTAAGGCTGCCAAAGGAATGCAGTGTCCTTGTAGTTTACAAATGTGTATTAGTTAAAGATAAGTAGCCTTGTATCTGAGTGTGGGTCACTGTTCATAACTGCTGAAGGTCACAGAAGATTTCCTCTCGGCTTCACTGCCCTCAGTCACTATCTCCTGCCTAAAGCTCTGATAGCCAAGGGAGCTGATGGTGGGCTCACAGCTCTGGGAGCATCAAGCAGCTCAATGGTTGTGGAAATCTTCAGCCAAATCTGGTCGTCCTTGTTTAATTCTAAAACTGGAATGTCAGATACAAAAAGCTAATAGATTTCTCAGGAGGGAAGACACCAAGGACTCTCATTGATGGAGCATGCACTGTCTAAGCACTGTGAGTGCTTGTACAGCATCTCTCCTCACCTTACAACCATACCATGAGATTCCACTGTCACCATTTAAAGCTGGAGACACCAGGGCCAGTACGTGTTATGTCCTATAATGGATGTGCAAGCCATCGTGTTCTTCCAGATTGCCTCCTTTTCTTCCTTTCTGTTGCCCTGTTCTCCATTTTCTGGCAAATTCCTGAGGTGCAAGAGCTCAGTACTGGGCATGCCTGAAGTCTCTCTTCAATCTGTAGGAGCTTCCTTTCACTCTTGCATATCTGTGCACCTGCTCCATGCTCAAGCTGAACTTGTCTTATACTACTATGGATCCTCCCTTCACTTAACCTGGTCAGTCTTATTTGTAGACTCATTACCTTTTGCACAGATTTTATTAGTATTATTATTATTATTTTTAATACAGGTAAAATCAGTCTTTAAATGTTTCCATAAGTTAATATTTAACAATGTAGATATTTTAATTTTCTACATTTCTCTGTTACTTTAAGTATATGACAGTAATGGGTACATCACAGCCACTTCCATATTAAACCACTATCCAGCTATTGAATTGAATTGACTCCACAAACCAGGACATCGAGTGGGGGATGCATTTTCAAAAACTGAAATGTTAACTAACGGGTACCTAACAGACTTGAAGATCCAAATACATCATCTCATATGAAATAGAAAATTATTTTACTAATTCATCATTTCCCCTGTCTTGTGGCAATGTTAGGGCTCTCAGAATGTCTCTGTAGAATAATTTAGTAAAGGCACACTGGGGTAGCAATGTGTTTGCAAATTACAAAGTTGTGCAGGAGGCCTTGTCTGCAATCAGGAACTGCTTTTATGAATTAAAGTCATAGATGAGTGTGGGGAATTACAGAGCCTGTCTTGGTCAAAGCTGATCGATAAGAGTATTTCCAGTGGAGGCTGGCCTGGCAATCACGTGTGTTCATTCCTTCCGGATTGCCTCTGCCCACCACACTCTGCTTTAGGATATTGGAACCAGAACTCACCTATTATCCTTGTTAAGGGAAGCAAACGGACCGCATTTCCTCTCTCAGTTTCCTTGCAAATATCATCATCTTCCCATTTTGATCATGCTAAGTATGTCTAATACAATGATTCTTAACCTTGAGAATTGTTGGCTGAGGTATCTTAGAAATGCCAGGGTTCTTTACTCATGCAATATTGTAATGGAAATATTTTATCATGTCCACAACTGGATAAGAGTCCTGGATAATCAAGTGGGTTTAGCAGCCTTGAGTTTTGGGTAGGAAGAAGCTTGAGCTAGAAAGTTTAGCTTGCCCTGAATTTGCTACTGATTATCAGGAAAATTCACTTCAATTTCAGGATCAAACACAACTGATACATTTAGAATCTCTTAGGTGCCCATTAGGTATATAAATGGATCCACACACTGCAGGAGTCATGAAATCATCCGCTCGGCATCCTTGTCACTGCTGCAAATTTGGCTTGTCCAGGGTCACCTAGTAGGTCATGGAGGAGAATCAGCTCATTTTCTTTTTACCATGTCATCACTTTACAAATGACCAGAAAATATGAAAAGTAGAAACAATAAAATGGGGAGAGTTTGCTTAATCTTTTTCCGGTATTTTATTCATGCAGTGCAAATAATGGATATTTCAGTTTTGTAACAAACCTTTTTTTAAAATTTATTTTATATTCATTCACTACATTCACTCACTGAGCATAATCACAGCATAAAAAATGTGATTTCCCATCCAGAATACACTGCATAGTGGCTTAATCATACATGTAATGATTGTAATGATTGACAAATTAAAAAAAAAAGGAATGGAAAGCAACTGTGGTCACCAGAGACAGTGAGGGAGGAGGGTGGGAAATGGCAAGGGTGAGAAATAGGGGGGAAATTATTATCTATCTATCTATCTATCTATATCTATCTATCTATCTACCTACCTATCTATTATCTATCTTTCTATCTACACACACACACACACACACACACACACACACACATATATATAAATATATGGAACAAGAAATGGATAATTATTTGTCAAACATAACATGCATGCTTAAGCCAAACTTTTATTTCTTTTTCTTGTTGTTCTTTATGTTTGTTTTTTAATGTTTTTGCTATAGGATTCATGCACTCACTGGAGAGACAAAGAGAGAGAGAAAGTGAGAAATCTCCCCTTAAAGGGGAATGACCACTCCGCAGTCCCTTCTCCTCCGTTCTCCTCTTAGGATTTTGGACACACACGCACACGTGCCAGGTGAGTTTCAAGTCACCAGATCTAGCCAGGTGGGAATCCAGTGCCTTAACCACTATGCCACCTATTGGCTCCTAAACCTTTGTTTTTAATTGGTATTTCTATTTTGTGCTTTCAAAGAACACGCCAACAATAGAGGGGAGTTGCTCTGGCAATAAAAGGGCACACTATTTACTGTAGGAGTCACTGACAGAGATGAAGGGACCTTGGACAGCAACCGACGACGCATGTGAGACTGGTTTTTCTTTATAACACCTGAAGTGGGCAGAGAATTGACCATAGAATTAAAGGGATGAATTTAATACACATTTCATAACACATCCACACTTTCTAGAAAGAGTGATCAATATGCACTGAAAGTAATAGAGGAAACAGTGAAGTCAACCTTGAAAAATGAGCTATAACTTTTCATTAATGAGCAAGTTTATTTCTTATTTTGAATATGTTTGGTTTCTCTGAGGGAAGAATACTAAAATTTGTTTTCTGGAGTTACTTTTGCTCAGCTTCATAATCCTATGGTAGCTTTCCTTTCCTTTCTCTTCTTTTCTTTTTTTTTTTTTAGGTTTTTGTCACAGGGCATGTGTATTCACCAGGGTGAGACAGTGAGAGGGAAATTGAGAAATCACATCCCCCTCCCTGCCAGGGAAGTGCCATGCTACAATCTCTTCTCTTCCATTCTTCTCTTGGGATTTTGGGCACTGAAGCACACATGCTTGGCATGATTTCATTTTTTTTAAGCAGTAATTTGGAATGTTTTAATATTTTTTTAATTTTTAAAATTAAAAAAATTATACATTCAATCACATTATTTAGCTTACAAAATGAACATTTCAGTATGTGCACATTTCTCCCTAGTCCAGTTGATCAAAATATCTTTAACAGGTAACACCACACTTCCCCATCCCATCAATGCTCTGCCTCTGTATTCCTCCTCCAAATATCCTTCCCTAGGCCCCACTCCTCCACACACACCACATCTGGCTTTCACATCCATCTCTTGTGTTTGTACAACCTTTAGTCAATCAGTTTCAGTCATAGAGTACAGATACTCGGTATATATTAAGTGGGGACATACAATGTCTCTCCTTCATAGCCTGGCTTGGTTCACTCAGCAGTAAATTTTCCATATTCTTCCACTTTCTGTCAAAAGCTAGTTTTTTGTTTGTTTGTTTGTTTGTTTGTTTGTTTTAAATGGCTGAATAGTATTCCATAGAGTATATGTGCCACAGTTTTTCAATCTATTCATCCGTATGGGGGCATTTGGGTTGATTTCATGTCTTAGCAGTCATGAATAGTGTTGCAATAAACATCGATGTGCAAGCACTTTTCCAATGAAGAATTCTTCTGTCCTTTGGGTAGATACCATAGAGCAGAGATTTCAGAGATTTCAGATTTTGTTCACAACCCCATACCATGTTCCTTAAGCAGCACCTAGAATAAATTCATTACTAAATTTATTGGCTTCAGAATTAGCCACTGGAAAGAGTTTTCTCCATGATGGGAAAACACACACACACACACACACACACACACACACATAT
>NW_006159461.1:330885-342345 GCF_000334495.1 Tupaia belangeri chinensis | reverse complement strand
AATATATAGATTAATTTGGGTAAAATTGCCATTTTGATTATATTAATTCTTTCAATCTAGGAACATGGGATGTCCTTCCACTTTTTTGTGTCAGTTTCAATTTTTTTTTTTTAGCTTCTCATAGTTTTCCTTGCAGAGGTCTTTAACTTCTTTGGTTAGACGTATTCCTAAGTATCTTATACTTTTGGTCGCTATGGTAAGTGGAATAACTTTTTTCAGTTCTATCTCAGTCTGTCTGTTGTTTGTATATAGAAATGCTATAGATTTCTGTATATTGATTTAGCAACCTTACTGTATTCATGCCATTACTTCCAGAAATTTTTTCATGGAAACCATTGGGTCTTCTGTGTATAGAATCATGTCATATGTAAATAGAGAGAGTTTCACTTCTTCTTTTCCTATTTCAATGCCTTTTTTCCCCCTCTTTTCTGATTGTGTTGGTGAGGACTTCCAGTACTGTATTGAAAAGGATTGGAGAAAGTGGGTATCCCCATTTTTAGTGGGAAAGCTTTCAGCTTTTCTCCATTCAGGATGATGTTTGCTATGGGTTTTTCACAAATAGCTTTTATTGTGTTGAGAAATTACCCTTCTATGCCAATTTTGCTGAGAGTCTTGATCATGAAGGGATGTTGTACCTTATCAAATGCTTTTTCTGCATCAATCGATATGACCATATGGTTTTTTATCTTTATTCCTGTTAATATGGTGCATTACATTTATGGTTTTGCATATGTTGAAACAACCTTGCATTCCTGAAATAAAGCCTACCTGATCATGATGTATATTCTTTTTTATAAGTTGTTGGATACGATTGGCTAGTACCTTGTTGAGAATCTTTGCTTCTATATTCATCAGAGATATTGGTCTATAGCTTTCCTTCCTTGTCCTGTCCTTATTTGTTTTAAGGATAAGGGTGATAGAGGCTTCATAGAATGAATTAGGGAGAGGTTCACCATTTTGGATCTTTAGAAATAATTTGAGCAAGATGGGGTTAATTCTTCTTTGAAAGTTTTATAGAATTCAGAGGTGAAGTCATCAGGGCCAGGGCTTTTCTTTGTTGGAAGGTTATTTATTACTGATTCAATGTCCTGGCTTATTATGGGCCTATTCAGACTTTCTATATCTTCCTGGCTCAATCTTGGTAGATTATATGTGTCCAGAAAATTGTCCATCTCATCCAGATTGTCTTGTTTCTTGGCATATAGTTGTTCATAGTATCCTTTAATGATGTTTTGTATTTCTACTTTGTCTGTTGTTATATTGCCTGCTTCATTGCAAATTTGATTCACCTGGTTCATTTCTCTCTTCTTCTTAATAAGTCTCACTAGTGGTGTATCAATTTTGTTTATCTTTTCAAAGAACCAGTTTTTACTTTCATTTATTTTCTGTGTATTTAGTTTACTTTCTATTTTATTTATTTATGTTGTATCTTTATTATTTTCTTTCTCCTGGAATATTTTAGATTTTTTGCTGTTGCTTTTCCAATTCTCTAAGGCATGATGTTAGGTGATCCATTTGCCTTCTTTTTGTCTTCCTCTTATGTGCACTAATTGCTATGAACTTCCCTCTTATGACTGCTTTAGCAGTATCCCAACGATTATGGAAACTCATGTCCTCATTGTCATTGGCTTCCATGAATCTTTTGATTTCAGTCTTTATTACTTCAGTCATTGTGGAGTCATTCAAGAGTAGGTTATTTAGTTTCCATGTATTTGAGTATTATTGAGGATTTCTCTTGAAATTAAACTCAAGTTTAATTCCATCATAGTCAGAGAAGATGCTGGGTCTAGTTTCTATGCCTTTGAATCTGCAGAAGCTTGCTTTGTGCCGTATAATGTGGTCAATCTTCGAGAAGTTTCCATGTGGGTGTGAGAAAAAAAGTGTATCTCATGGTTTTGGGATGGAAAGTTCTATAGATATCTGTCAAGTCCATTTGATTTATGGTATCATTTAGATCCTTTATCTCTTTTTCTATTTTTTGTCTAGATGATCTGTCCAGAAGGGATAGTGCAGTTTTGAGGTCTCCAACAATTAGTGTATTGCAGTCTATCTCCCCTTTTTGATCTAACAGTCTTTCCTTCACATATTTGGGTGCTCCTGTGTCAGGTGCATAGATATTTACAAGCGTTATATCTTCTCGATCTATTGATCCTTTTACTACAATATAATGCCTTTCTGTGTCTCTTTAAACAGTTTTTGTTTTAAAGCCTATTTTGTCAGAAATTAGTATCACAACTCTAACTCTTTTTTGGTTCCCATTTGCATGGAAAACCTTTTTCCAACTCTTCACTTTCAATCTATGTATGTCTTTTTCCATGAGGTGGGTTTCCTGTAGTCCTGTAGGCAACAGATAGAGGGTTTCTGGTTTATTATTATTATTATTATTATTTTTAATCCATTCAGCCAGTCTATGTCTCTTCATTGGAGAATTTAATCCATTCACATTCAATGTTATTATCGATGTTACCGGATCTGTCCCAATGTTCAAGTTGACCATTGTCTTAGGTGCCTTTTATTCCTTTGTTTCTGTCTGTTAATTCTTTAATTTTCCTGGAACAGTACTTTCTTCAGGGTTTCTTGAATCGCTGATCTGGTGTTGGCAAATTCTTTCAGGTTTTGTTTGTCTGAGAAGATTTTAGATTTGGTTGAAACAATTTCAACCAAGAATATTATATCTTCTTGGTTGAAATTGTTTCTCTCTTAACATTTTCAATACATCTTCCCATTCTTTTCGTGCTTGCATTGTTTCCATTGAGAAGTCAGTTGTTAGCTTGATGAGATGACATTTGTAAGTCACTTCTTGTTTCTCTCTTGCCAGTTTTAGTATCATATCTATCTGTGGTCTTGGACAGTCTGGCTACAATGTGCCTTGGAGAAGATCTTCTGAAGTTGAGTCTATTTGGGGTCCTTTGTATTTCTTGGGTCTGGATGCTTGAGTGCCTTTCTAGACTTGGGAAATTTTCTTCCAGGATTTCATGGGATAGATTTTCCATGCCATTATTAGTTTCTTCACCTTCTGGGATGCCAATTATTCTGATGTTTGGGCGTCTTATGGAATCTAGTATTTCTCATATATCTTCATGGTTTTTTTTTTTCTTGTTATTTTGCCTATCTTCTTGATTTTTTTTTCTAGGTCAGAGGATTTATCTTCTATGTCGGAGATTAGATCTTCTGCATGGTCTAATCAACTTTTAATACTTTCAAGAGAGTCTTCGATTTCCTGTATTACAGACTTCATCTCTAATAGCTCCATCTGATTCTTTCTCAGAGTCTCCATTTCTCCTTTCATATCGTGGAAGAACTTCCTCATCTTCTGAAGTTCATTGCCTCTTTTCTGTTCCAACTCATAGAATTTGTTCACCATGAAGGTTCTAAATTCTTTCTCTGACATTTTGGTAACATCCTCAGATTTTAGGAGAGATGGAGGGGAGTTACTCTGTTCCTTTGATGGAGACATATTTCCTTGCTTATTCAGACCTGAGGCTCTTCTCCTACTTCTAGCCATTGGAAGATGTATTCACTTTGGAATACCTCTTAGGAGAAAGTTTCTTTGACTAGGAGCAAGTGTGTTTCCCTTTTGCTGTGAATTGATGTGTGCAGAAGTTTTTCTTCTGTTATTTTTAGCAATGTGGTCTCAAGAGGGGTACTGTATTCAAGTGTCTGAAGAGTACTATTCACATATTCACAGGTGGGTCAATACAGAGGAGGATCACAGGGAACCTTACAATACTAGGGAATTTCAGAACTGTGATTCTGGATCTGTCTAATCTCTCTGGCAGGGTGGAGGATGAAGAAGAAAAGATAATGTAAGAGGAAAGAAGAGTATAGAGGTGATTAAAGAAAAAGATTTCACTAGTGGCCTAGAGCTGGAACTAGAGGGCTCCTGCAGAGCAAGGGCCTGTCTGGTCTGTAGGACAAAGGGGAGGAGAGTATTAGCAAAACATAAAGGAAGAGCAAAGAAAAAAGAAGAAAAAATAAAAAAACCTGGCCTACCTTTCAAGGGGGTGGGGTCCTGGTCTTGGGAGTCTGGAAGTGGGCTGGAGGCAGTGGTGCCCCTGTCTCAGTTTTCCTTGCTGGCCACTGGCCTAGAGCTCCTGGCGTGATTTTCAAGTCATCAGGTCTAGGACTCGAACCACAATGGACCATGTAAGAGTTCAGCACTTTAACCACCATGCCCCTGGCTGGTCTCTCCCTAGGGTTAGTTTTTAGAGAATATTCTAAGAATATTCTCTGGTCCCTAAGGCTTACTACATTTAAAAACTTGGTGTTTTAAACAAAAGTTTATTTCTAATTAAATGAGACCGAAAATATGCACTAAATTAGTATAAAAGAATGTAGCCTGGGACCAGCAGTTGGCATAATGTCTATGTCACCGGACTCCTAAGTAGTTGATCGCAGTTCGAGTCCCGGACCTCATGCCCTAACCTCACACTGGGCGCATGTGCGTGCATGCCCAAGATCCCGAGAGGAGAAGGGATTGTGGCGTTGCCATTCCCCCTGGTTGGGGGCGGGGTGGATTTCTCACTTTTAGACTCTCTGTTTTTCTGGCTAGCACACATGCCTTATAACAACAACAACAACAACAACAAAAAGCTTTCAAAAAAATGTAGCATATTACATTTAATAACCAAGGCTACCATAGTTAGCTGTTATCTGATTTCATCTGAAAAACTGAGATAATTACCATACTGTTATTTTTGCATTGTCAATACAACTCATGTTAAATGCAAAGAGTCTACCATTTAACAGGCATTTGACACACTTTACATTGGAAAGCTTAGTCTGGGTTTTCCGGGATCTGAAAGAGAAGGAAGGGTGGCAGCATGATTCTATGCCTATCAGGCCTCAAGGGCCAGTCCTACAGGCTCAAATATGAGGAGGGAGGAAGGAAGGTTGTGTTCATCCACATACTTTCTCTAAGCTTCTGTGTCACTTTGTGTTTAGAATCCCAAGGGGGGAATGTACAAGAGGTCTTTTTAAAGGCCACAGAAAATGTGTATTATGAAAAAAATGCATGGATTTCAATATTTTTGGCACCAAAATAAACTCACTTTTTTTGAGGGGGAGGTTTTTGCTATAGGGCACATGCGCTCACCAGAAAGACAGAGACAGAGAGATAGAAGGTGAGAAATCACCCTCTGGGGGCAGGGGGGGTGGCCATGCCACAATACATTCTCCTTTATTCTCCTCTTGGGATCTTGGGCACATACACAGATGCAAACTCAGGACCTTCCCAAGTAGGTCAGCATCACAGAGGGTCGCATTGCCCCTGCATCATCATCCAGCCCGCTCTCTCTTATTGACTTTTTATTGATATGCTCACCAGGAAGACAGACAGAGAGAGAGAGAGAGAGAGAGTGAGAAATCAAGGGATCACCAAGCTACAATCCTTATTCTTCCATTTTCCTCTTGGGATTTTGGGGACACATGAACATATGCCCAGCATGAATTCCAAACTGCCAGGTCTGGGACTCGAACCATGGTTGGCCATGTATGAGCCCAACACTATAACCACTACACCATCTTCTGGTCTTAATATTTAATATTTTTAATGCTTAATACTTAATATTTTTAAAGCATCTGTTTTGGGATAAGGCAATACAGAGATGAATAAGATAGTCTCCATTGTTCCCTTCTGAAATCATGGTCATAATGATTTAGAAACCCCACTAAGGCTGCACAGTTATGTAGGACTGAGATACCGATGACCTCTCTGTCCAGAGAATGACATTTGGCCCGGTCCATCATCGAAGACGAACTGATGAGGATGAGAGTTGAGATGGAGACAGATTTCTCTCATTGTCGCTGGATATGACAACCATGGGAGATTCTCTTGAAATATTAGTTCTAATGAAAATGAAAATTAAATAAAGACAGGGCTGATAAATGAGCTGAATAAGCGTCTCAGCGTGGAAAACGATTCATCAGAGTCAATCAGGCTCAAAACGATAAAGCGTGGAAAACGATTCATCAGAGTCAATCAGGATCAAAATGATACAAAAAAGCATCTCCTTCGCCAGCAGAAAAGCTCCTTAATGATTCAGACCATCTGTGTGATGCTTCAAAATGCCCATTTTACTTCACTTACATAGATAATATTCAGAGGATATACAATAACTAAAACTTTTTTGATAGAGCTAAAATTCAAAGTTAGTATCTTCAAGATCATTAAGCTCATAGAGTACAGCAATAAGACAAAGTAAAGAAAGACTTCAAGATTCAAACTCATATTCATTTGAGTTGCTAAAATTTCAACACAGGACAAAAGCCAAGATAAGGAGTGAATTAAATCATAAATATATTGGAAACTAGAGAATTTTCCCTCTGGAGTTTTGCTACAGACCTAAAGAACATTGACGGAATCATTCAAATTTCAGTTTCAGTTTTTATCCTGCCATGAGCCACAACAATTATTAGGGAGATTAGATGTACGGCATAGCTACAGGCAATAAAAAGGGGTTGGAAAAACACTGGATAATATTAATACAATCTATCAACTCTTGAGTCTTTCACAGATAGGTTGCAGATTCTCCAGAATCTTCTTTCACTCCATCATTCCGCAGATATTTAATGGACTGAGGAATGAAAGAAGCAAATTGAGACTCAATAAAGACATAGAAACCGGGCATGGGTGAAAACTCACCACACAAATTTGCTGACAACTAAGCAAAGTCAAGCGACTGCCCCTTCTAAAGAAGTAGTAATGGAACTGAAGGAAAGAGATTGTAGAGGCTCCATGGAACTTCTGGTAGCTGGTACAGGAGTGTGTAAAAGGAAAGTGTAGCGAGACCCACCTGCTTGTGGAATATTTTCTGATGAGAGAAATTTAAAAAGCCAAGATTTTTGAGAATAAATTCAGTATAACTATAATATAACAATTCCATCTTTGAAAGCCTTATTTGGGATAGTCTTCTCCAAAACATAAGTCATCAACCACGTATTTTTCAGGTTTTAGAAACTCATTTAATCTTGAATTAGCATGCTTATTTGTCATTCTTTCTCTTCTTTCTTTCTTTTTTCTTTTCTTTCTTTCTTTTCTTTTCTTTTTTTTTTTTTTGAGAGGTTTTTGCTATAGGGCATGTGCGCTCACCAGAAAGACAGAAAGAGACAGAGAGACCGAAAGTGAGAACACACCCCCCCAGGGGGATGCCACACCGCAATTCCTTTTCCTCCATTCTCCTCTTGGAATCTTGGGCACTCATGCACATATGCCCAGCGTGAGTTAAAGCCACTGGATCTGGGACTTGAACCGCAGTCAACTACATGGGAGTCCAGTGATATAACCATTACGCCATCTGCTGGTCTCCTGTCATTCTTTCTAAGAGACAGCAGTCCTCTTGCTGAAAGAGACAGGGAGGATCCCAGCATGGAGCTCAAAGACAAGCACATGAATGCCAGGGGCTGCTCTAAAACATTACTCCACAAATGAGTGTCAATTGTTTATACTTCACACTCCATAGAGTCTTGGACCAACGCAAACTAAAACAAAGGCATTTGGTTTTTTTTAGCTTGAATTATTTATTTATTTATTTATTTTTAATTGCCAGAGAGTGTGTGCACTTGTCAGAAAGAGACAGAGAGAGAAGGAAAGGGAGAAAGCACCCCCTATCCTCCACGGGGCATGGTCATGCTGCAATCCCTTCTCCTCTATCTCTCCACTCTGTCAGATGTTGGTGATGCATGCACATGTGCCTGGCATGTTTTTTAAGCCTCTGGGTAGGGGTTCCAACCAGAGTCAGTCAAGTAGGATCCAGCTCCTTTATTCAGGAGGCTATGAGTCCTGCTCTAACTCAAATTATTTCAATTGTTACTCAAACTGTCCTGTTGCTGCTAGGGTGCTATTAGTTATGCAGACTACCTTCTGTGGCACAAGTTCAAAGACTTGCTTGGCAATCCAAATATTGAACTTTGACAATTTATAAATGTTTCTTTAACTTTGGGTAATAGTTTTCATTTTAAATAGTAGAAAGTTATTTAAATACTTTATCATACTCGAGATTTTCCTCATTGGTAAAGTACAATCTACACTACATTATAAATCTCATGAATACTCACTACAGGGCTAGTTTCCTATAAATAACCCACCAATAAACCATGCCACTTTTTTTTTTTTGGAGAGATTTTCGCTATAGAGCATGTGCGCTCGCCAGACAGACAGAGAGAGACATAGAGACATAAAGCGAGAAATTACCTCCCAGGGGGATGGTCATGCCGCAATCTCTTCTCCTCCATTCTCCTCTCAGGATCTTGGGCACACACGCACATGCACCTGGCGTGAGTTTTAAGCCACTGGGTCTGGGACGCGAACCGCGGTCAACTATGTGGGAGTCCAGAGACATAGCCATTACGCTAACTGCTGGTTCCCAACCATGCTACTTTTAAAGATCCTATTAAGGGGCCAGCAGGTGGCATAGTGGTTAAGGTGTTGGACTCCAACATGGCCAACTGTGGCTTCAGTCCCAGACCCAGAGGCTTGAAACTCATTCCAGGTATGTGTACGTGCATGTTCAAAATACCAGGAGGAGAAGGGATTGTGGTGTGTCCATTCCCTGGGGGGTAACTTCTCGCTTTCTCTTTTTCTCTCTCTGGTGAGTGTCCATGCCCTATAACAAAAATTTTTCTCTATAACATAAATTAAGATATAAAGATAACATTAAAATATTTTATTATTCTAAAATAAATGATGAATTAGCATGATTTAAATTAACTTATTTGGAAGAAAAAAAGTCATCTCAATTCTCATTACCTGAGAAGATTATATTACTATTTTAACTGCAGTCAACTAAACCTTCCCACTACAGAGTAATGTAACTTACATTTCTTATTGAGATGAAGTATAAGGAAGTAAAGGCAGGAAGAGGAATGTGTGAACACAAACTCCAGTTATTATGATTATGACTAATTTTTCATTGCCGGAACGTGCATGTGCTTCCCAGAGAAATGGACAGAGATAGAGAGCACGCATGCTCCGTGAAGCACGATTGCTGCACATTCTCCTCCACTTCTCCATCCTGTCGGGTTTTGGGCATGCGTGCACACGTACCCAGCATGCTTTTCAAGCTGCTGGAGCCAGAATTCAAATCACAGTCAACCATGTGGGATCTGGCTTCTTTAACCACCAGGCTACAGGTCTGGACCCATTATCACTATTTTACACATTTATTTATTTGCTGAGGTAGACAGACAGACAGCCATGTATTCCCTCCCTCGCCCCCACAGGGTTCTCACTCTTCAGCTCTCCCTTCTGCCCTTCCCCACCATGGCCAGCCAGTCTATATCCCCATGGACTAACAGTGAGTTTTGGCCTGGGATGCAAACTCAGCCTTCTCGCATGGACATACCCTAGTCCATTGCCCCAAGGACGACTAGCAAGTTTTGACCCAGGGTGCAAACCCAGAGCCTTCTCACGTGGTCCCCAGCATCACAGGGCAGTGCCCCTCCTGTGAGCACCATCCCCCAGGTTCTGCTGCTATTATTCACTCATTTATTTAGGTTGACCTGAAATATTTCCAACCATTAACTTGTGGAGTCTTATTTCTCTGAATTAGAATTGGGGCAAGTTTTATAGGTGGAAAATCTACAAATCGTGAATAGTGATTGACTAAGCGAGACATGAGCTATGAGTCCATTTTTAACGTCATTGACTACTGCTACGTATGTTTTCTCCCCGACTGCAAAAACTCATCTATAGCTTAAAATGCCCAGAAATTTGAATGAGTTTTTTAAGTGTGCATCTCTGCACTGTTAAACATGTAGTCGAGTTAGTTAGGACTTCAAACGTCATGTAAAAAAGGGTAAAACTAAAAAATGCAGTAGGTGGTACCTACCTTTTAGATTCCAAGTATTGCTTCTGAGATGGATTATTAAAGAGTTCATAATGTTTTCAGAGAAAAAGAATTTCTAACCTAGGATAAATGAAATAATTTCTGATCTATACTCAAATGATGTGACACTCAGGAGAAATGGAAAGTATGTTTGGATAGAAATGTGTCTGCAGTAACATTACTGAAATTATTCATTTTGGTATCTTTAGAGCCCCAAGGTGAACAAAAATATTCTTAGAAGCAATGTGGGTGGTAATAAATAAATAAATAAATAAGAGCTTTATTTATCTCTGTGGCCTGAGGAAGCCAGATCCTATGAAATGTGCATCTCTCTTTTTTCTCATGCTGTGTCATAAATGTATGTGTGGGTGTTTGCGTGGATGAATACATATGGTAGAAATCTCTCTCTACATATATGCAGATATCTCTCCCATATTATTTCTTGTTGCTTTGCCATATACATATATCAAATATATTGTACCCCAAAGTATATCATTATGATCTCTCCATAAAAATAAAATAAAGTGAAAAGGAAAAAAAAAAAAAAAAGAAAAGAAATACGGAAGTCTCTAAAGAAGAGGCTTGTATCCATGAGGGAAAATATGTGTAGGTAGGTTTGCTGAAACTACGCACAACTTTTGATAAAGATGCTAAGCCTTCATCAAGCATGCAAATTCTTTCCAAGGAGTAGGAAGGGGTGGGTTCGAATGTGTGTCTCTTTCAGGCCACCCCTCAGCCCTCCCTCCTCCCCCCTCTCCCACTGAAAGCCGGTGATATTCCCTGGTGATTGTTCCCTAACATTATTTTTTGTTGTTGTTATTATTTATTTTTTTTTTTTAGAGATTTTTGCTATAGGGTGTGTGTGCTCGCCAGACAGACAGAGACAGAGAGACAGAAAGCAAGAAATCATCCTCCCAGGGGGTATGGCCACACCGCAATCCCTTCTCCTCCATTCTCCTCTCGGGATCTTGGGCACACACGCACATGCGCCCGGCGTGAGCGACCCAGGACACGAACCACGGTCGACTACGTGGAAGTCCAGCGACATAATCATTACGCTAACTGCTGGTCCCACCTAACATTATTTTTTAAAGTCAGGTCTCACTATGATGCAATTCTGCCGCAGCTCCCCAGCTGGGACCACAGGATATACCATTATGCTGATTCTTTCTGGTCAGGGTCTCACTAGGCTGCCAGCCTTGAGTTTATGATCCCCCTGCTCAGCCTTTCAGAGTGTTGGGGATTATAGGTGCACATCACCTCACTAGGCCTTTAGGTTCCTCCGAGAATTGAATTCAGGCCCCCTATGTGGTCCCCAGCTTGCAGAGCACACCGTTTCAGGAGCATGTGCTACCCGGGCAGGCCTTGCTGATGCTTTCAAATGTCACAGGAGCTGGGTGGGTTGGTATAGTCTATACTCTTGCTCTCTTTGCTAGGGCAAAGGCCAAGGCCCCAGCAGAACAGGCTTTATCAGGGAGCACAGCCCATGTGACTGGACTCCCCGGAGTTAGCCCACCTTAGCACCTAGCAACTGTTTTCGTCAACTGAGTGGCAAAGATAAATTCTCTTCCTTAGTTTTAGGGTTATTTTTATTTTTTATTGATTTATTTTTATTATCTATATTTATTTGTTTTAT
>NW_006159461.1:302591-330854 GCF_000334495.1 Tupaia belangeri chinensis | reverse complement strand
TTTAAATTATATATATATATAATTTTATATATTCAAACACTATACATCACTTAGCTTATAAAGTGGATTTTCCCAACATGCATGCACTTCACATCAGTCCAGTTGAGGATACTACACACATTATCACAGGTTTAAATTTGTATCCCAAATCATAAGGCTTGGGAAATAAAGACTCATCAAAGAAGGAAAACAAAGGCTGTCCTTGTCTTGTTCTAGCAAAGGTGTTAGCTACCTTCACTTGTGTTTAGGCAGAATAACAGGCAAGCAAAGGAGTGAAAAATCTTCACAGTGGAAAAAGGGAGGTGAGCGCAAGTGCCCTATGACAAAAACTGAAAAAAAAACCCAAACAAACCCAGAAACAAAAAACAAAACAACACACACACATAAACACACACACACACACACATGTGCGTGCACAAAAAGAGAAGGCTCCAGGTGTGTGCCCTGATTGGAGGGAGCTGCAGGGGGTTGTTTAGAAGTGGAGCATCCTATTTGATTGGTTAGAGGCATATTTGAAGTGTTCTGGTTGGTCCTAAGTTAGAAGGAGGGACAAAAACCAGAGAAGCTGTCAGTTATTAACAAGTCCTGGCCCTCTGGGCCTGATTGTTGCTGAAGTCCTTTAGCATCCTGCTCTGTAACTGCAGATAGCAGCCTGGCCTCCCAAGGCTGGATTTCTTTGGGCTGCTCATTGTAGATAAGAGCTTGGTTTCTTGGGGAGGTGGCTGCAGGCTGTGTGTGGATCACAGTTCAATTTTTTATATGGCTGGCCATTCAGTTCTCTTTTTTATGTGTCTGGCCATTATCCCTTAGGGAAATATCCTAGTCAAAATAATTATGCAGGGAACCAGCAGTTAGCGTAATGGCTATGTCGTTGGACTCCCACATAGTCGACCGCGGTTCGTGTCCCGGACCCGGTGGCTTAAAACTCACGCCGGGCGCGTGTGCGTGCGTGCCCAAGATCCCGAGAGGAGAATGGAGGAGAAGGGATTGCGGCGTGACCATCCCCCCTGGGGGGTGATTTCTCGCTTTCTGTCTCTATGTCTCTCTCTGTCTGTCTGGCGAGCGCACGCGCCCTACAATGAAAATCTCTCAAAAAAAAAAATAAAATAATTATGCAGGTCAGGCAGTGCTTATAATGAATAATGGAGGAATTTCATGAGCCTTTCTTAGTCATATGTGTTGTATTATGGGTGTATGCTGGGACCAGGACTAATATACTTTGAAATAATCATTGAGATTTACCTGTTTTATATTCATTACTATTTTTAAAATTTCATGGTGCCAAGATCCGCATTTTTTAGAGAGATTTTTGCTATAGGCATGTATGCTCACTAGAGTGACAGAAAAAGAGAGAGTGAGAAAGTAAGTTATTCCTGGGGGGATAGCTATGCCACAATCCCTTCTCCATTCTCCTCTCAGGATTGTGATCACGCATGCATATGTGCCCAACACGAGTTTCAAGCTGTGGATCTGGGACTTGAACCACAATTTGCCATGTGGGAGTTCAGTGCCTTAACTACCACACCACCTGCTGGCCTCTAAGATGTACATCTAATGTAACAGTCTCCTCTCTATAATGATAAGGTAAATCACTTTTGTACTTTGATGTAGTATTATACCTAATAGTCATTTTACAGGTCATTAGCTAGAAAATTCTTTTCTCCAGCATTCCTTGGAATAGAAGACATATCAGATTTAATAATTAAATTACTCTCATAGAATATTAACACAGGTTAATATACAAACTTGCAAACTGGTTTGCTACTTTACCCCCTTTAATCTTATGAGTTTCTATTATTCACTGCATTAATCCTATAGTAGATCATCTCACTTTCTCCTGCTAATTCTGAGACTGAACTTAAAATCTCATCATTTGCATCAGGAACAGAGTGTACTTTTTAAAAATATATAATAATTGTACATCTTTGCAGAGACACAATGTGATTTTTTAGGGTAAGAGTACAATGGATAAATCAGGTTAAATCAGCATACCCATCATCTCAACCAGTTTTCATTACTTCGTGTTGGGAGCCTTTAAAATCCTCATTTTAGCTACTCTGAGACATATAGCAGGGGTTGTTGCTGTGTTGTCCCTGCTGAATTTTATACCACTAGACATTGTTCCTGTTTTTCTCTAATTTTGTTCCTATTAATCAACATTCCTCTATTGCAATCTCCCCATCTCTGTCTCTCCTACCCTCTAGTAACCATCCTTTGCCTTTCTACCTCTATGAGGTCTTTATTATTTAATTTCCACATATGGGAGAAAACATGTGATATTTCTCTTTCTGTGTCTGGCTTATTTCACATAACAGAATGTACTCTAGGCACACCCATTTGACCTCAAATGACAGGATTTCATCCTTTTTAAAGGTCAAATAGCATTCCATTGTATGTATAATTTATATATACAATTTACTTAGAATAAATATATCTAATTATATATATTTTTTCTCTACCCATTTGTCTATTGACAAATACGTAGATGGATTCCATAGCTTGGCTCTGTTAACAGTCCTGCAATAAACATTGGGACTTAAATATTTACAACACGCTAACTTCCTTTTCTTCAGATATATACATATTAGTGGGGGAGTGGAGCATATGGCAATTCTATTTTTAGTTATTTGAGGAACCTACATACTGTTTTGCATACTGTCTCTACTAATTATATTCCCACCAAGAGTGTAAAAGAGTGCCCCTTTCCCTCATTCTTGCCACCTTTTTTGTCTTTTTAAATAGTAACCATTCTAATTGGAGTGAGATAATATCTTATTATAGTTTTGATTGGCATTTCCCTAATGATTAGTAAAGTTGACCTTTCTTTCCATATTGTGTTTTAGTTTTACAACTGTTTATTTAGGTTCTTTGTTCATTTTTAAATTGTATTATTTGTTTTTATTTTGGCACTGTATTAATTGAATTCCTTGCCTATTCTGGTTATTAGTCCCTTGTTAGATGTATAGTGTGCAAATATGTTCTCCCATTCTCTGGGTAGCCTCTTCACTTTGTTGATTATTTCCCTTGCTGTGCAGAATATTTTTAGTTATACAAAATCCCAGTGGTATATATTTGGTTTTCTTGCTGTGCTTTTGAGGTTTTATTCATGAACTCTTCATTCATATCAAAGTCCTGAAATGTTGCACCAAGTTTTCTTCTAGAATCTTCATAGTTTCAGGTTTCACACTAAAGTCTTTAATCCATTTGGAGTTTAGTTTTGTATATGATGAAGAGTACTAGTCTGGTTTATTCTTCATATGTATGTCCAATTTTCCCAGCAACATTTATTGAAGAGACTGTCTTTCCCCACTAAATGTTCTTGGTACCTTTGTTGAAAATCAGTTGACTTTGTAAGCCTGGATTTATTTCTGGATTTTCTGTTCTGTCCCATAGTGTGTATACAGTTTGTGTGCACACAGGCCTGCGCGTGTGTTTTGCCTGTGTTCTAAGAAGTTTTTGTTGCTGTAGCTTTATAGTATACCTTGAAATTTGGCAGTATGATATCTCCAATCTTATTCTTTTTGCTCAACATTACTTTAGCACACAGATAAGAGGCAGAGACAGAGAGGAAGCATTCCTCAACAAGGACTGGTCACAGTGCAATCTTTTTTCTTCTAATTCACCATCCCTTCACAATCCTGGGCATGTGTGTATGCACACCTGGAGTGCAAGTCCCTGGGACCAGGACTCAAGCCCTGGAAGGCATATGAGATCTGGTTTCCTCTTCATAGTGCTTAACCACTCTTCTAAATTCCTTAAATTAAATGTTAAGGGAATTAATTATAAAAAATGAAGAGAAGAAAGAAGGAATTAATACGTGTTAAATAGAAAACACAAACTAAATATATTTCCATGTACAATAATGTAAAGTGATAAAAGTCACTAACAGATTATTATATTGTATAAATTAGAAAAAGCTAGCTATATACTTTTTTCAAGAAAGACACAATGAAATATAATTACGCAGAAAAGATGAAAGTAAATGAATGACAAATGTTACAGGTTCATTGCAGCATCATCTGTTATAGTCCAAAATTAAATAAATATAGTTATTGCATTTGATGTCAATGAACTAAATAGATTTACCTGGATCACATGTATAAATCTTAAAAAACATACTGTGCTAAAAGTTGGTTATAAAATAATGTGTGCAGCATGATATCAATTATTTAGAAAACTTCAATGTGCTTGCAATGTAATTATTAAAAATACAGTATAAATGTTTAAAAACATATATAAGAAGTATACAAACTAACATTACAATAGTGGTAGCCAGTAGGTAGCCAGAGGAAAGAGATGTAGGGCTGGAATTTAGGATGGAAGTTAATTTAACACCTGTTATATATCATGATATCTAAAAAAAATCATAAGGGAAAATGAATGAGACTTATTGTACTCAGGGCCAAAGATTCAATCTAACACAGAAATAATTTTTTTTCCTTCTGCAAAGCTTCTTAATTAATCTTTTCTTTGTCCCAAACATTAATAAGTATTTATCTCTCTAAGAACTTCCTTAACTCTTCTTTTTATGATGACATTTGACTTCCAAATCCTCTTTCACGTTTCTATTCCCTATCCCAAAGAAAGTGATGAGGATGAAGAGCTTGGTAAAAGTTCAATGCATTTAACCACTTGCTCACTGGAATAGAAAAGACCTACAAGAAATATAAAAGATAATTTTTCTTCCTTAAAAGATCATTTTAATAGCTAGAGGAATAGAGAGGGAGGTTTAGAAGAGGGACATTAGCTCAAAGAAGAGGTCAAAAGAAATATAAAGATAGAATTGTTAGAAAGAGAGTCATTTTATTATTGTTGTGGGGAAAGAAAATAATTGAGGTGGGGAAACTGATATCATGCTGCGCAGGCATGACTCTATCCTGGAGGAGCACCTCCAGGAGAAGTGGGGAATGAAGCAGAAGTGACTCCATCTTGGAGGAACGCCTCCATTATGAACTGTTAAATTCCTGTGCCTGGAAACCTGCCCTCTTCCCTTTTGTCTAATAGTAAATAGAGTGATTAACATTCCTATTGTCCTTAAAAACTCCACTTCTCCTAGTTACCATAAGATAAGGTCCAGTCACTGGAGCTTGCTCAGAGCCATAAAGACTATTGAGATTCCACTGTGTTTGGGTGAAGATGGAACATACCCTTAGGGATGATTAACCTGCTTACCTGCATGTTCTGCCTCTGTGATGCACTTTTGCTTGCCTTTGCGTTGTAAAACCATACTCCCACCCTTTCAAGCCCACTGCTCTTTGTCCTTGAGAATTCTCAAGTCACCCTGGACATGATTGTGCATTTTTGGCCTATATAAGCTCCTTTCTCCTTTCACTCAGGGCTGCAGGGTTTTGAGAGACATGAGTACCCCCTCCACCCCCATGCCACGGGCTTAATTAATAAACTCCAATAAATGTGGCTATGTCTGGATGTCCTCTTACTTCTTGCTGAGTAGTCTATAACAATACTAAGGTAATGGATCAGAGTGAAACAAGGCCTAAATCTCCAAGGCTCTTGGTGTTTGCAATTTGACCTTTCAACTATAATTCTTAAAAAATGTAAGACATTTTAGATACTTCCTAATGACTAACAGTGTGAAAACAGTGAGTTCATTGCTTTGCACAATGAATTAGACTGAAGGTCATTGTCTAAACACGGTTTCCCCATAGATGTGTTCAATGTATTCTAAGAATTTGATTGAAAAAGTATGTAAAGTTTCTGGACTCCTACTGTTAGGGTTCAAAGATCGATCTAACTAGAAGTGGCGCAGAGAAGACAACCACAATGCAACTTCCTAAGAGGCATTTATTTTTCCAGCTAGCTGGGGTCCGAGTTTCTGCTCGATGCAGCGGGTTGCAACAAGGACCCTGAACCTAGGATAGAGGGGCCTTTTATAGCTCAGGAGGGCAGTACAGGATATACTGTCAGTAACTTTCCATAGTATGCAGCACACAAGGGAGGGGGTATGTGCAGTTAGGGTCCAGCTCTCACTACCTGCTTGAGTCTCGATAAGGATTCTCAGTTTAAGTTAGGTTAACCTTGTCCTGGCGCTGCCAGGCTTGCCTGTCTTCTGCTTATTTACGAGTTCCTGTCCTCTGTTTACTTACGGGTTCTCAGGATCCTTGGGGCCCCATCCTCGAAGCCCTGACATGGCGGTAATTATGCTAACTCAGCCTTTGCTAACTCGGCCTAACACTACATGACTAACCATGGTTCAAATCCCAGACCTGGCAGCTTGCTTTCTCACTTTCACTCTCTTTCTCTGGTCAAATTTAAAAATAATAATATTTAAGTTAAATAAAATAATTATTTAAAAGAATAAATTAAAAAGTACTTTTTCAAAGCAGAATTTATTTGGTTTTCCTCCCATTTTTCTGTATGCAGCATCTAATGACTTGGTATTTAAATATTTTAATAAAGAATAAATAATATGTTCACATGCATTATTCAGATCTTCTTTGCAATTTATTTCTGTTTGCAAAACTGATATTTATGCAAGCATTGGGACACAGTCTAGAAGATTCATGGTTCTGGGGTTGGCTGTCAGCCCAGCCCAGGATGCTGTAGGGCTTTCTCTCAGGTATGCTAGTAAGTGCACATGGGGAAAAGGAACCAAGATGGTGTGATTGTGGTGTCAGGGCTCGCTGTCTGACACAGATGAAGCATTAAAATAACTGAAAGCAATATGAAGATCAAGATGTCAGGATTTGGTTAATAAATATTTTCAGAATGCCATGAGAAAACTATCTTTCAGTACACACAGTCTGCTTGATAAACATACTCAAGGGTTCAATTTCAAAATTCAAATGGAAAATAATATAAAAACATAAGTCAAACTGTGACTTTACAAACTTAAAACTCAGAGGAAATTTAATTCTTCAGCGATGAGAATGTATTTAAATTTGTTTGAACCCTAATGTTAACCTCAATCCCCACTGAGTCCAGCATTTACCCTAACCCTATACAGTAATACTCGCATATTATTATGCTTCCTTATGTTCTGGCTTACCTTTCTGTTCCTGATGAGTGAGAAAATGCCTCTATCTAGAAGGCCTCATAAAATTTTTATTATGTAAATTGACTCAATTAAAAGATCTTAAAAATAGCTTTACTCTACTATAATGTATAATCTATGCCACATTAAAATTTTGGCATTACTCTGAAGCGCTGTAACCACACGTGTAATCAAGCTCGTGTTCGTTGGAAGGAGCTCTGACCTGGTAGATGGGCGACACTGGGGGACGTGACTTTTAACAGCTCTGCTAAGTCTCCTCCAGGTACCATGTGCGTATTTGCTAAAATGCCACTGTACGCTACTTTTGGTGGAATTTCGCGAGGTAGAAAGGGCTCTCTAAAGCAGGACCTCATGTCATGCAGCTAGAGCCCTGGAGAACTGCTAAAATTCTGCCAGGGTAGACAGCTTCCCACTGGCCCCGTGAATGGAGTTGGCAAAACGCACAGGTTCTCTTTTGTAACACTCCATTTGCCTTTCAAGAGGTGATTTGAAGAGACTGTAATGATAGTTTTCTCTCTTGGCTATTTATTTGAGGACTGACATTTCAAAGCCCTGACCCACAGTTTCTAGAGTATTTTGAAGTAATACTTTTACATGAAATCAGTGGAACTGCCTTTTTCTTGGAACCCGGTCTTTAGCGTCCCTTCATAATCTGTGATTGAGTCGCTGATGACGGTGGTTGGTCCTGGATCAGACGCTCGGTCAGACTGGTAAGCGCATTGCACTTGCACCGGGAGCCCCAGCTAAGCTAAGTCAACTAGTTTTCTAAATAATTTGCCTGAGGAAAACTGCATTTTCATTCACTGCTGCATGCAATTGGAACAAACCACCTCTTCCTATGCACTACAAGAAGGCCTGTATCTTTATCTGAATCATAGCATTTCTGTCATTTGGTTTTAAATCATATCAAGTTTGCACGCCTACCTCTTCAGTGAGACCTTCAATTCCCTGAGTGCCTTGATGTTCATTATTATATCTATCTCTGTTTTTGTCTTTTTTTTTTTAGATTCTTGCCATAGGTGCATGCACTCACAGAGAGAGACAGTCAGAGACAAAGAGAGAGGGCCCCCAGTAGGGACAGTCATACCGTAACTCCTTCTTCTCCCTCTCTCAGGATTCTGGGCATGCATGCACAGGCCCCTGGGATATTTTTCAAGCTCCGGGTCCAGGACTATAACCGTGCAGTTGGCCATGTGGGACTCAGTACCTTAACCATCACACTATCTGCTGATACTTTCTTTGCATTTTTAAGTTTATTTAAATATTTTTTCCACGAGAGAGAGAGAGAGAGAGAAAGAAAGAGACACACGGAGAGAGACAGACACCCCGATAGGGTCTTTATGCTGAAGTCTATTCTCAGCCTCGGCCAGCAAGGATACATGTACATGTACCTGATGTGTACTGGGAGATGTGGGGAGGCAAACCCAGGACTTGCCCATGTGGCCTGAGCATCCTGGACTCCTGCAGCTGGTCCATTACTGAACCCCTGACACCCAGGACACGGTGCCTGGCGTATATCAAATGTTGCTTAATTATTGCATGTTCTAAGTGAAATAAAATCATTCTTATCAAAGAGTAGGATAATTTGAAAGTCTCATGTGTATTTGGCTCTATATCTATTTCATATGTTAGAAAAAAAAAAGATTAAAAGCTCTTATTAATGCATATAAATGAGGGGAAGGATCTGAGTGAGATGAGCCTTTAAGGAGAAGCTAGAGAAAGACTGGTCTTGTAATTCCATACCCCAGAGGTTGAAAGCATTCCAGCAGGAGTCACTTAGTAGGGGCCCACACAGAACTACTTTAAAAGCAGAAAGAAGATTTTCACTGTTAGATTGACCTGAGCTTTCTTTATGGAGCATGAGGTAGGAAGACTTCCAGGTTCACTCCAACTCCCCTTGTGCCCTAAAGCAACTCAGGCAAGATGCTCGCTTATAGTGGGGCCCAGGCCGAGCACTGTACAACCTGCTACAGGGTAGCACAGGGCAATGGCTGTAGGTGAGGCTTCCTTCAGATAATCACAGAGATGGACTTGGAGAGGGAGCACTCAAAATTTCAGACTGGTAGCTTCCAACCCAAGAAAGTGGGGACTCTATAGTAAGTTAATTGCATGGACTTTGTTGTCTGACAGATCTTGGTGGGATCTCATTCTAATGCTTAATACATTTTTGACCTGAAGCACATTAATTTTCTTCCTGCCTTTCTTTTTTTTTTTCTTTTTGGAGAGATTTTTGCTATAGGGCATGTGCGCTCACCAGAAAGACAGAGAAAGACAGAGAGACAGAAAGTGAGAAATCATCCACCAGGGGGATGGCCACACCACAATCTCTTATCTTCCATTCTTCTCTCGGGATCTTAGGCATGCATGCACATGTGCCCGGCATGAGTTTAAGCCACTGGGTCCTTGACTTGAACCACGGTCGACTACATGGGAGTCCAGCAACATAGCCATTACACCAACTACTGGTTCCATTTTCTTCTTTTCTTTATCTAGAAAATGAAAGTAAAAACTGTCACTCAGTACTAAATAGTAAATGTGCTTATTTTTCCATTACCATTACTAATTGGGAATGGCGTGAGAACCAGAGACCAGCTAAGAGAAACAGAAGTTTCCAGGGCAGAAGCACCAAGCAGCTCAGAACCCATGAAATGAGTTTATCCCAACACAGCCTGGGAGGGTCAAGGACTTCACTTGGCAATGAGCTGCTGCCACCTCAGGCTTAAGGTCCAAAGGAATTTAAATCACAAGATTGTGGCTCAGTTTAGCAGCCAGATACCAATAAGGAGCTAAGGCTAAACAGAGCTAAGCAGGAGGGGCTCTAAAATGGTCAGAATGTGTTGTCCACCCTAGCCTGCTATCTAAACCAGAGAGAGATTCCATGAGGGATCCTTGCAGGGCAGTCCTTGGTCCATCTTTCAGGGCCCTGAGTGATCACATAGTTTGATCTTTTCATTTAAGGAAGTTAAAGAAAGCTAAAAGATTTGTTTTAGCATTGATATCTCCATAGACAATTTTAACTACAGTGAGAAATGTATTTTCTCATCCCAGGTTTCTCCAAACTTTGCAAGCTTTAACTTCCTTGCCCCAAATTGTAAACGCACAACACATTATGAATTAGGTTCTATTCTTGCAACAATGATGATAATGATGACAATTTATTCTCATTCAGGCAATACATAGAATATATGTTTGTTATGAAGCTGTCGTGTCTTGGTCCAAGCCCTGATTTCTACTGTAGATGATCATTTCCATCCCGTTGGCACTTGCTGTGTTTCCAGCATTGCACATGTTAGGTGGTGCCGCACAGGGCTCAGTCTCTGTAATGAGTCACCCATCATTATGTAGCACACACAGGGGCCGGCGAGTGGTGTGTTGGTTGGGGTGCTGGATTCTCACATGGCTGACCATGGTTTGAGTCCCAGACCCAGAGCTTTGAAAATCACTCCAGGCATGTGTGCGTGTGTGCCCAGAATTCTGAGGGGAGAATAAAGAAGAAGGGATTTCAGTGTGGTTTCCCCCACCCCTGGTGGGTGATTTCTTACTTTTTCTCTCTCTGTCTGTCTCTGGCAAGCACATATGTTCTATGGCAAAAACCTAAAAAATAAAAAAAATAAAAAAAACCCTCAAATGAATGGAAGGAACTTCCTTCTTTGGGAAGTTTTCTTTAAGAATATGTTAGGACTTCTAAGGTGTAGTCTATGTCAACACTTTTCCAAATACTTTCCCTCTTCTCACCGACTCTGGAATTTTATACAGCCATGGTTCCCAACCTTTTTGACACCAGGGACCAGTTTCATGAAAGACAATTTTTCCATAGACCAGGGAAGGAGAAATGGTTACATGATAATTTAAGTACATTAAATTTATTGTGCACTTTATTTCTAGTATTATTACATTGTAATATATAATGAAATAATCATACAAGTCACCATAATGCAGTATTTGCAGCCACTTCCCTGTGCTAGCATCACTGCCTCAGCTCCATCTCAGATCATCAGGCATTATATTCCCATAAGGAGCATGCAGCCTAGATCCATTGCATGCATAGTTCACAACAGGGTTTACACTGCTATGAGAATCTAATGTTGTTAAATCTAACTGATTTGACAGGAGGTGGGGCTCAGGCAGTGATGGGAGTGATGGGGAGAGGCTGTAAATACAGGTGAAGTTTTGCTTGCTCTCCCACTGCTCACATCCTGCTGTGCAGCCCAGTTCCTACCAGGCCACACACCAGTACCAGTCAATGGCCCAGAGGCGGGGAACCCCTGCTGGTCCCAAAATAAATAAAAATAAATATAAAAAAATATTGTAAATGAGTCTCAAGTCTTTCTACAGCCAGATTGGTTTCATTGCTTTGTTTCTTATCTTTGGCTCTTTTTTTTTCCATTCCAGTAAAGAAATCTCTGCCTTCTCTCAAATCTTTTCTCATCTTTTCATTTTATGTAACAAAAGCCCAGGATAAGAGATGGCAAAGATAAAATTCAAACTAAATGAGTGAGAGCACTTATTAAGTTGTTCTATTATCATGCAAGACATGACAAGCTGTCTGACTTCAGAGCTTAATTATAAGTGTACATTCACTGCTAAGTCTATGTCTCTCAGACTAGAAGGGTGGAGATAAATGTGGCACATCTTCTGACACATCAATTACAAGTGACTGATTATTTTTTTACATAAAAGCAGGTACAAATAGTTTATGGAATGTGGTAAAAAACCATCTGGTTACTTATCCAATACACACTTTTAAAAAAGAGATTTCCAGGTTTATTCTAGAAAGCACTATAACCAGTTTTAAAATCTTACTTTCCAGTCTCCATTATAAACTGAAGCCGCCATATGAGTCTTCTCAGAAAACTCTTAAAATAAGGATACCTTGGCTCTTTGGGGCTCATTCTCCTTTTAATCTTATTTTGCTTTTCTTTTCCTGGATCATGAATGTATGGGCAATCTTTTGACCCCAAGGTGACATTGACAACAACAGCTATTGTTAAGGATGAAAGAGCACAATCATGATAGAAATCTAGATTCAGATTGTGGGATTCTTAGCTAAAATAGAAGACATTCAAGTTAAATTTGAATTTCTGATAAATAATGAATACATTTTAGTATAAGTATGCTCCAATATATTATGGGACATATTTAAACTTAAAAATGAAAAAAATGTTATCTCAAATTAAACTTAACTGGGCTACATTTTTGTTTAAAAGTCATCAAGGTATTACTGAAACTAGCAAAACAAGAAAATAAAAATATGGCAAAAATTCTTCTGGCCTGTGTAGAGGATGTGTTTCTTGTAGAAGGCATAGGACTAAGTCTTCTTTTTTTTAACCTTTTTTTTCCCCTAAGGTTTTTGCCACAAGGTATGTACACTTGCTTGAGAGAAAAGTAAAAGGGAAAGTGAGAAATCATACCCCCCCTACCCCTCCTCCCGCACAGGGGTATGGCCACACCGCAATCCCTTCTCCCCCATTCCCCTCCTGGGATTTTTGGCACAAGCACAGGAATGATTTTCAAGCTGCTGGGTCTGGGATGGAACTGCAGCCAGCCATGAGGGAGGTTAGCAACATAACCACTGTATTTGGAACAGTTTTAGCTTTAAAGAAGAGTTGTGAAGATGGTAGAGAGTTCCCATATGCCCTACCCTAAGTTTTTCCCATTGTTACAATTAAGGAACCAGTATCAATAAATTAGTATTAGCTAATTGTTTAGCGTTCCTTTGTCTTTACCTGATGCTTTACTGGATCTTATCCTGTACACCATATTATATTGTACTTAGTCACCATGCCTCCGAAGGCCCACATTATCTGTGACATTTGAGACTTCCCTTGCTTTTGATGACTGAAATTGTTAAGAGAAACTGGTCAGACATTTTGTAGAATTTCCCTCAATTTGTATTAGTTTTATATTTTTTTCATGGTTACACTGGGGTGGTATGTTTTAGGGAAGAAGACCACAAAAATAAATTGCCATTTTCAACACATCATAACCAGCATAACCAGGGTACATACCATCATCATGACTTGTCACTATGGATGTTAACCTTGATCATCCGGATGAGGTAGAATTTGTCAGGTATCTCCCACTATACCCCCACAGGTCATGTTTCATTTTGTTCTATTTTTAATACACTTTGCCAATCTCTCTTTTAATTGCTATATTTAGGTCATTTGCATTACATATCCTCTGTGTCTTACATGTTCATTTGCTACATCTGGCAACTTTACTGGGTTGTCACTATGAAACTGTCCCATAGGTCTAGACTGTTCAAGTCTAGAATTTTTATGTAAGAAAAATAAAATCTCTGGTATGTATAGGCCACTATTTTGAGAATACCTACTATTCCTAACTGAATACATTTTACAGTTCATATAAACAATATTTACACAATATTTGCATAAATATTAAGACACATAGAAGACGTCAAACCATTTCTCTTTTTGACATAGCAATGGATTCTCACAGAATCTAAATTAGCATATTTTGGGGGAAAGTTGTGAAAAGTATTGTATTAGGAGAACCTTAAAACATATATGTCAGTTTATAGAAAACCAAAACTTCCCTTGAAAATATCAGAAACAGATTAGATCATGCAGAAGATTAGATCTCAGATGTAGAAAATAAAACCTCTGACCTAGAAAAATTCACCTAAAAGACACAGAAAGTAACCCCAAAATGAGAATAATACATGAGTAATACTTGATACCATAAAACATCCAATCATCCAGATAGTCGGTATCTCAGAAGGGGAAGAAACTACTAAAGGCATTGATAATCTATTCCATAAAATCCTGGATGTTCTCTATAGCAAAAATTTCTCCAAAAAAGAAAAAAGTAAAGAGAGCAATACATCTAACCTAGTTTAGTTGTGACTACTCTGACTATTTAAATAATTAGAAATACAGGATGTACTTTTTTTTTTAATATGCCACAGGGTATGTGCACGTGTGTATGTGTGTGTGTGAGAGCGAGAGAGAGAGTGAGGAAACAGCCCCATTAGGAAAGGTCATGCCACAATCGCTTCTTCTCCATTTTTCTCTCAGGATTTTGGGCATGCATGTACACACAGTCAGTGTATTTGGTAAGCTGCCGGGTCTGGGACCCAAACCATGAAGTCAGCCGTGTGGGATCCATCAGCCTTACTACGATACTACTGGCTGGCTCACAGGGTGTTCTTTTTTAATAACTGGAAGCTAAAGAAAGAGAATGAACTTGGGACCAGCAGTTGGTATAATGGTTACTTTGCTGGACTCCCATATAGTTGACTGCGGTTTGAGTCCTGAACAGCAGCTTAAAACTCATGCTGGGCATGTGTGGAGAATGGAGGAAAAGGGATTGCAGCATGGCCATTTCTCCTGGGGGGGATTTCTCACTTTCTGTCTCTCTGTCTTTCTCTGTCTCTCTGGCATGTGCATGCACCCTACAACAAAAATCTCTCTTAAAAAAAAAAAAAGAGAGAGAGAGAGAGAATGAACTATGTGAATTGAGGTTGGAGAAAAATTTTCTAACTTCAGAATAACTATCTTACCCAATTAAAATGGACTTAAGTCTATATGAAACATGAGATTTGTCAAGCAGTGGGTTGAATTGATTCAGGCTTTAGCACCTTTGATCAGAAATAACGGTGTTTGGCAGGAGTGAACTGGCAGCATGTTCTGCTCTGAGACCCTCAGACCTGGGCTTTATCTGTGTCTTAGCATCCACCAGCTCATAGAGAGAGCTCTCAGGAGCTCTCTAAGTCTCGTTTTCCTCACCTAAAATGTGGATCGCTGTATCTAACTCGCTCTCGTGCGAATCATATAAGATAAAATAGGCAAAATATTAGCCACATCAAAGTTACAGAATAAAAATCAATTATTATCATTCTGAGGTTAAATTTACTGGGCTGTTTCCAAATTTCCACTAAGCTATGGTTAGACCTAGTTCAAAAATCCTTTTCCTTTCTGCCTGTCTCACCTGTTACTTTGAGTGGTTTTGCATGCCCTCTGCATGCTACCTATAGTACTCTTGTGCTCGGTTGGCTGGCCTACCTGCTTTGTAGCAGTTAGTTGAAAGGCTGGTGAACACTGACTGCAGAACTGTCTGGATTATACTATGTCCATACACTTCAAGAATTTTTGAAAAGAAAGCACATTTAGTTCATTGAGAAATCTAGGCTAAAATCTGCAAGTCTGAAATGACTGAAAGGTACTTTATGTATGATAATTACTCTAGTTTCCGGGTAATTATTTATGATTAAGTCTCCTCATGTACTGTCTGCATGGCCTTGATCAGTTAAATTCTCCATTTCGAGTTCTCACAAGCAAAATGGAAATAGGAATCGTTCAAACCAAGTAAAGAGAACTGTCACCACACAGGATGATGGAGCTCAGTTCTTCACACGTGGTGGCCACACAATCAGTGCCAGTGGGTTTTCATTGCGTGGAAAATGAGTCTCATTTTCTAAGATAAAATAATAGTGATAGACAAGACGGAAGAGAAGAAATCTGCTGAGGCTTTGCAAATTTGAAACAGAGAGATGAGAAGCAGTGAAGTTGGTGGTTACCACAGCAGACCCTCAACACTGGCCATGTTCCAAAGCCTGGCCCCAGTTCTGAAGACCTAGGGACTGCATTTCGTCAGATCATTGGGGTTGATGAGACCACCAAGTGTGAGACTCAGGATGGTGTTAACCTAAGGTATCAATTTCTCATTTATTCAATGCAGTGGTTGAACTGGGTGGTTTTGTTTTCCTTTGTTTTGTTTTTCAGGTTTTTGCCACAGGATTCATGGTCTTGTTGGAGAGAGACAGAGAGAAGGAAAGTGAGAAATCACATCCTCCCCGGAGGGGATGGCCATGCCACAGTCCCTTCTCTTCTAGGGATTTTGGGTACACATGCACATGCACCCAGGGTGATTTTCAAACCACCAGGTCCAGACTTGAACTGTGATTAGCCATGTGGGAGTCTAACAACTTAACCACCATGCCACCTGCTGGCCCCTGGGCTAGGTATTTTTTTAAAATTCTTCAAGGTCAGATAGTAGCGCAACAGTGAAATGCAATAGTCTGCAAGGCTGACCCCCACGGGAAGGCTTTGGGTTTATGTCTGGAGACCTCCCTGAGTACACCGGGCGCACCTGTGCCCATGACCTGGGGCTGGGTGAGGCTGGAGGTGAACTGTAGCATCAAGACCCTTTTGGGGGTGCTCTCTCTCTCAGATTCATGCACATGAATCTAACGCTCATGTGCATGGAGACACACATGCACTCATGGAAAAAGTAAGTCAACTAAAAACTTCTTTAGCTATTCTATCACATTTTGTTCTTTTGTATCTCTCTGTCATATTACGAGCATAATTTCTTCTATCATCATCCCTTTCTAACTTATCTAGCTTTGATTTCAGCACTTCATCCTTATATTTTTCTCATCAAGCCCTATGTCCCTGTATTCTCCACTTTTTCTGTGGATTTAACCTTATTCCAATTTATATATAAATTGCTTTACTCTGATGCTGTTCAATATCTAACTCTTACCAGAACAGAAGCCTGCATGCTGTTTTTATCCCAAGGCAAACACAGGCCCTTTTGGTGCCAGATTCATCCTGTCTAGACGCCCCTCTAGCGTATCTTTTCCATACTGTTGTGCCTGTCTTTTATTACACCACATACAATCTTCTTTGCTGACTTTCAATGATCCCCTCCCCATAAAAATGACTCCATACCACATTCAAATTTATTATTCTTTTCTTTTAGAGAGATTTTTGCTATTGGATGTATGCGCTCACAGAGAGAGACAAAGAGAAAGTGAGAAATCATCCACCTGGGGGATGGATGGCCATGTTGCAATCCCTTCTCCTTCATTATCCTCTTGGGATTTTGGGCACACATGCGCAGGCGCCTGGTGTGTTTTTCAAGCCTCTGTGTCCAGGATGAGAAACTACAGCCAGCCATGTGACAGTCCAGCGCCTTAACCACTATTCCATCTGCTGGCCCCACTCTATTTTTAAACAGTAAATAGGTATCAAATACTTTGTACACACCTGGATCTGATGACACGGTGGTGAGACATTCTGACACTTTCCCTTTCCTCAGGAAGCTCACGATTTATAAGAAAGGCAGGTGATTCAGGATGAAGTTGTGCTCATGTGTGATCACTGCACCAGGGCAGATAACCTTCACGCACTCAGGGAAGACCACTAAGTTAGCATGAGCTCGGAGCTAACCTTTGCGCATTCAGGGAAGACCACTAAGTTAGCATGAGCTCGGAGCTAACCTTCGCGCATTCAGGGAAGAACACTAAGTTAACATGAGCTTGGAGCTAACCTTCACACATTTAGAGAAGACCACTAAGTTAGCATGAGCTTGGAGCAGATGGTGCTGCTGTTCCAAGAGTGAAACCAGACTGTGCAGGCAGAGGAACAGCCCCTGTAAAGGCTGCAGGACCAGGGCCTTTCAGGGAGCTGGAAGATGCTCCATGCACCTGGAGCACAGCAGGGGAGGAAGGCAGGATCCAATGAGGTCAGGAGTGTAAGCACCTCAACCGGACAGGGCAGTGCTTTTACTGCTCGAGGACAGCCTTCCCTTCACCTGCTGGTACTACAGTATTTTCTTACTATCATACTGTGCATCTCTTACTAGTTTAGCAGAAAGAGAGAAGTTTCAAATGATTGACAGATCTTTTTGAAACTTTGAATGTTAATTTAAATTGGATGTTTAAAAATCACTTTTTTCCCATTTTCATAATACTTCATGTCAGTCCTGACGAGTGAGATTATTTTCTCCATTTGCCTGGGACTGGAAATTTAGCTTAAAATCTCAAGGTGTCAAGTTCAAGAAGATGGTGAAAGGGTTTCACTCTCAGGCTTTTCCCCTCTAATTAACTTGTTTCTGTTTTTGAGAAAAATATTGCATATAGGCCCTCCTTCTTCCTATCCAATGAAATAGAAAGACTGTTTGTAAGTCGAATTTGTTTTCCAAACAGGCTGCAGAATCCCTATGTGCAAATGACTGGTTTGAAACTGGATCTCTTTCAGGGTTGATTTTAGACTTTAATATTTATAATGTGTTTATGAAGTCTGATAAGATTGAAGAACTAGCATAAAAAGATAAAACCATTTAACAAGGTTATATATTTATGTAATTGCCAGAGGCTGTGTGTGCTCATTAGAGAGAAACAGAGAGAGAGAGAGGGAGAGAGAGGGGAAGAGACAGAAAGAGAGAAAGAGGGAGTATGCAACCTCTCTCCCCCCAAGAAGTGTGACCATGCCGCACTCACTCTTCCATTTCAGAACATTTTGGGATTTGGGTCACGCGTGCACAAACACTGGGCATGTTTCTCAAGTCACTGGCACTGGGATCCAAACCATGGTTAGCCTCGTGGTATCTGTAACTCCTAACCACTAGGCCAGGGGACTGGCCCAGCAAAGTTTTTGATGGGGAAGATTTCATGATTTCTTCTGGTTATGAAGTCCTCTCTGATGTCCAGGGCTGGTTTTCCACAGTGTCTTCACATTTCAGCCCTGTAGCTAGACAGGATTCCTGGCATGCCACCAGGCACACCTGATGTGCTCAGGCAGCCCGGAGCCTCCCGTGAGGCCTCCAGCGTCACGTAGCAGTGCTCCTCTACCTGTGCCAGTGTGGCTGGCCGCCAGGGATGCTTTGGTTGAAGATACACAAAACTGGTCATTAGCAGTTTTGTTCATTAATGAGTTTTATTCAGTAATACAGACAGTAGGGGAAATAGCTGAGCCCTGTTCTGATCTGCAATTTCGCAGAGGTGACTGGGTATTTTAAAAAGAGAATAAAGAATGAGGGATGGGAATGGGGTCAGAGTCAGGGGAGTTTGAAGTACTTCAGAGAGGTGGTCTGTGTGGAGGCCTTAGGCCAGCTGTGGCAGCCAGCAGGCATTTTGAAGTTAGGTTTCTACCTTCCCACAGAGGTTTAGAGACCCAGGTCCCATCGTTTCAAGACATTCCTGAAGTCTGGAACAGATATTCACAATTGTACACCCTTTTTCTTCAAGGGTGAGCAGGGCCTTACGTCAGGTGCTGGGCAAGAGCAAACAGTTCTCTTGACACCCCTGAGTGACTCCAGAAATTCATGAGGGGGCTGGGTCATCCCAGGGAGGCGACCTTGTGCTGCAGCCAGTCCTGTAGCCTTGGTCAGGTTTCTGGTTTGATGAGTCCCCACATGCAGAGAGTTCTGCAGTACATGGAGGGACTCAAGTCCCTCGATTTAGACACAAGTACCACAAGGCTTTCTACAGTATTATAAATCTACGGTCTTTATTTCTTTATTTTTTTCTACACTACTTCTGAATTGCACAAATGCCCTTTACTTATCCTGATTTTTTAAACAGTATCAAAATAAGCACATCTTGGGGAACCAGCAGTTAGCGTAATGGCTATGTCGCTGGACTCCCACGTGGTCGACCGTGGTTCGTGTCCCGGACCCGGTGGCTTAAAACTCACGCCGGTCGCGTGTGCATGCGTGCCCAAGATCCCGAGAGGAGAATGGAGGAGAAGGGATTGCGGCGTGACCATCCCCCCTGGGGGGTGATTTCTCGCTTTCTGTCTCTATGTCTCTCTCTGTCTGTCTGGAGAGCGCACGCACCCTACAGTGAAAAATCTCCCCCCCCCCAAAAAAAAGCACATCTTATAGTTTTCTGGCATCTGTTTATATGACTTTTTAAAAGAAGTTTAATCATTTTATTTTTCCACTAGAGAGAGAGGCAGGCAGGCACAGAGACCACATTCCCAACAGGTCTAGATGCCACGACCCACCCCCAGCCTCAGCCAGCCCCAGACCATGGTCATGTGTGTGTCCAGTGTGTGCAGGGAAGGATCTGGATGTGAACCTGGAACCTTTCCATGTGGGACGGCCTAGCTGAGCTTCGTGTTTTATCACTGCACCTCTATCTGACCCTTATTTGACTACTTTTATGAAGTGCTTCTAAATACTTCAATTAGGACCTCTGAACCTTGAGGGAAAATAGAACGAAGGAATATTTTGCTTAACAAGTTGGCGTACAATTCAGCTACATTTGCTTCCTGTGAGTCACGATCAAACTATCGACTTAAAATGTACTGGTTTATTATTTTCATAATTTTGTCTATTTCTTCAGAATGGAAACTCACTATTGAGTCATTACACGCTTTTGAAATCTACTCTTCTACCTCATGATTTATGTTAACCCGGAACAGATTTGTAACTGCTCTTTGATTAGTTTTGTAGAAAAACTGTCACCTCTGGTGCTGTACCAGTCCTCAGCTCAATACCTCAAAATTATTTATTATTCAATTAAAAGGTTCTGAAACAAATGCAAATGGCTCCAGAATTTTAAAATATGTTGATGATAATAATGGTTCTCCAGGAGACAGCTGTCAAAGGAATGACCGCCACATAAAATAAATGGCCCCCATGGGCATTTCAGATCACCAGACTGAGACGCTGCATCTTAGACTTTGACTTTTTCAAAGTGCAATGTTTTGAAAAAACAAGTTTCATTTCTAGACAGCTAGAAGCACCACATAATTTGCAGCAGAGCCACGTTTTAGGGCACTGCTAATGATCTTTAAAAGCCCATTTGCAATCTCAGAAGGCTACAAATGACATTTATCTTAAAAATTAACAAGATGCGTTTGCTGCCGGTGCATGTGTGAATGTGCTTCTGCGTGTGTGTGAGAGAGAGACAGAGAGAGACAGAGGGAGGAGAAAAAGGAGGAGGAGAAACAGAAGAGGAAATGTGTGAAAATATACATTCTTCCCTTTTCTGGATATTGTCCCTTTGTCTGTGAAGACCCACTTTCCGCCCTTCTCTGTGCTGCTCAATAACCCTGACAGTAACCCGACTACCTTCCTTTGGCATCTGGCTGGTTCAGCCAGTACTAAGCATTGCCACATTGGCGGGTGCTAGGAGACACCTCAGAATCTTCCCATCTCACCTCTCCTCTCCTTGGGTTAGCTGAGATTTTAGTGGAAGCCACAGTAGCCCAGTGGGTGTCCTTCTCCCACTTTTTGATCATTTCTCCCTCAACCCACATCTGGATCATGCAGAAAGTTCCCTATAACTTATTAACAAAAGAGAAACAAATACAGGCCTATCATAGATCAATCCACAGCATAGGCTGATTCCACCAGAAGTGGGTGCCCATATTTTCACAGCACCACTCCAAAGTGGCGCTGAAAGAAAGTCACGAAAAGTAATTGTCCCAGTGGGCCAAACTTTGGGTACTACAATATCGAGTCATCAGAAAAGTCATCATGCATTTTTGCATAGAAAAATACATCATGACTTTTCTGACAACCTGTAGTAGGCTACCCTACACAGCCAAGAAGGTCAGAAATAGAAATCTGCAATGGTTCATGGATGTGGTTAGTGAGTGGTCCAATAAGCAAAGCACCTAAGAAGAACAGAATCGGAAGACAGTGGCAAGGACATCTGGAGGCCACTTTGTGGCTAGTCCTCTTGGAATGGGCACAGAATATGAGGATAGTTATGCAGTGCCACCCAGCTGTATGCAACACGGTGACAGCCACAACACTAGGGGTGCCTTGGCCTGCAAGGCATAGACACAGACCTCGAGTGGAAGCGGCGGTGGATGCAGAAAGAACAGACACACATACAAGTAGAGAAAAGTGGGGATTGAGTGGTCCAGGTGTCTCTGATGGAGAATTGCTGCAGCCCCGAGCCTTTCCCAGGTTTATTCTTTTATAGGGCAACGAGGGAGTGCGTGGTGGAAGGTAAAGCCAGTGTTTTCTATTGTCGGCTGCCGCTGTGGAGCATCGTACGTCTTGCAGCTCTAAATTCGCTCCACCTGGCCTTCTCTGGCTGAAATAGTTTGCTTTAACCTTTGCCGGCCCAAGGGAGTCTGTGCTCTGCTCATCTTTGAAGGTCACCATTGTTCAGCTCAGATTCGTCTGCTCCCTACACAAGGGAATGAAATGATGCCCTGTGGATACCAGTCAGCTCTTTCCTGCCATCTTGTTTGGTCCTGGGCCAACACACTCGGTCTTGATGGTAGGGATGATGTCTATCCATTGTCTACAGCTCAGGGCCAGCCTGCAGCAGAGGCAAATACCGAACCTTCAGTGTGATGCTACTGCCTGAGGAACCATCCGACTGCCTGGCTGCAGGCTGCTTACATGCATACCTCAGCTGTGAAGTTACCGTCCTGTCTACAGCACTGTCTGGGAACTGACAGAGGGCCTTCCTCATCAGTATGGTATCTCAGTCCAAATCGCAGCTGCTCAAATCATCTTCTCCTTTTTCTTCCAAAGGCAATGTGGCAATGGGCACATGCCCACACAATTAATATATCTTATCCACATGTCTTATCACCCAGAAATGGCTGCATCAATGCATGACGAAATAGCCAGGAAGAGGCTCAGCTGTTTTTGCATCAGGGAGGTGGCACCCTGTGAGCTTGCTCACTATTTATAGGTTACGGTGTGTGCCACAAGTCAGAGACTGACTCCCATACAACTAGAATATTCTGACCTGCAAACCACAGGAGGGGAGGTAGAGAGGCTTTTATTGCTATTATGCCCAATAAGCCATAAGGAAAATTCTACTTTTCTTTCCCCACTACTTTGCTACAAGCAGATTTGAGGGTCCAAATGGCCAAGAGAGGATTGCTCCCACTAGGAGACACAGCCATGACTCCATTACATCGGAAGGCGAGGTGGCTTCTTAGCTACCCGGAGCTCGTCACTCCATATAACCACCAGAGCGCAGACATTTTATTGGATAAGCTATTGACCCTCGTATGTAGAGAATAATTCAGGTCATTGATACAAAATAGGGAAATGCTAGCTATGTAATGATCCAAAGGATTGTCAGAAGCACCCCTTCACCAGCCCACTATGCCTTGGTAAATTTTCTGCTGATATATCAGGATTCCAAAGAGTGGGTAATGAATAAAGAAAAGAAATTTCTTTTTTACTGTGAGGTGTGTGTGTGTTGTTTTTGTTTGTTTGTTTTTCATAGGATACATGCTTTTACTAGAGAGAGGGAAAGTAAGAAATCAACCCCCCAGGGGGATGACCACACCGCAATCCCTTCTCCTCTATTCTCTTCCTGGGATTTTGGGCACACACACCTGTGCCTAGTGTGATTTTCAAACTGCCAGGTCTGGGGCTTGAACTATAGTTGGCCATGTAGGAATCCAGCACCTTAATCACCATGCTACCTGCTGGTGGGCATTCTTCATAAGACACGGTAAAGCAGAGGGGTAAGTAAGTATGAGATGGAGAAAGAGGAGATTGAGCCAAATGCCTCCTTTTTATAACTAACCCACTCTGTAGTAACAGCCTTAATCCACCTCCTCGTCTCCTAAGAGCCTCACCTCTACAGCTGCTGCAATGGCATTCAATTTCAACGTGAGTTTTGGTGGAGAACATGCGAACCATGGCACTTGTCAAATAACTGTATTCAATAAAAACAGGACTGCCAAAATTCAGACATGCATGAATAAAGGTTGCATGCATCTCCTCACTAACTAAAAAGTCCTTTCCTGGGCCAGCCCATGATGGAGGTTGAGGTGGCTAGACCCCACATGGCCAACTGCATGGTTGGCATCCTGAACCCAGCGGCTTAAGAAACACACCGGAAACGGGCGTGTATGTACCCAAAATCCCCAAAGAGGGAGAGATGAAAGAGAAGGGATTATGATATGATCGCTCCCCATAAGGGGATGCTTTCTCATTTTCTCTCTCTGGCATGCATTCTGTGCCCTCTGGCCAACCCCCCTAACCCCCCTCCCCCCAAAAAAAGGAACAGAATGCTTTCTAGCATAGAGTAAAGGTAAGACGAGTTGTGGAAAATGGTATTTATGAATGTGAATGCAGAGCGCATAATTAACTGCAAAGCCAGAGGCTGCAGCCGTGAACTGTATGTGAATTCTTTCTTTTCTACCTCCCCCACTTCATTTAATGACTTTCATTTTTGGTTGTTAACATTTTAAGTTTCAGGAGGGAGTATTCCTGAATCGACATCACCCAAAGATAGTACAACAAATAATATGGACATTTGTGTGACTCATACTGGGGGCACCATATAGACCTCCACATAAAGTCCTCCCAGACAAAAGACAGGAGTGGCCACTGAGGGCAAAGGAGGGGACTGTCCTGGATGTCCTCTGTTTGTCCCTCTGACTGACCCCCACTCTCTTCCCTTCTGTGTACCTTGAGGCTCTCAGAGCTACGTCCCCCAGTGTCCTTTGAACATCTGGCTGGGTTTTATCAAGGGGAGGCACCAGTAGTAGCTGAGAAACCGGAAGTGGAGAAGCGTCAAGTATGGATCCCCCTTACCCCTCCCTGGCAGTTGGGCCGTGGCTGCACGCCCTGCTGGAGGCCAGGACTGCTCTCCAGTGAGTCAGGGCTGTAGCTGCCACTCACCCCGTGCACTGCCTGCTCCTCCCTGCTCAGGACAGCTCCAAGGCTGCTCCTCATTCACATCTCTGGAGCCTGCCCACGCCCTGTGGCCAGTCCCGCCAGTCATCACCCGCTCTGCTATTCCTTTCCAGCTAATACATTTCTATTACCGCAGATTCCCTTTAATGGAGAGGCAAATGTTCAAGAGGAAAAGAAATTTATTTTTAAATGGTCTCCAAATGGACATTTTCGATTATAATATAAGAGAAAACATAAATTCTAAAACTACACTCATAAGAGGAAAAATACTTGTACAAATCACTAAAACTTTTTAGACTCTCATTAACAAGATGTGACCAGCTTCCTATCTACAGAGTCTCTGAGCTTAGTCCCTTTTTAGGCGTTATGAAGTCATGTCATAAAAACCAATCAGCATGGGACCAGCAATTGGCATACTGGCTATCTCACTGGACTCCCATGTAGTTGACCATGGTTCGAGTCCCGGGCCCAGTGGCTTAAACTCATGCTGTGCCCAAGATCCCAAGAGAATGGAGGAGAAGGGATTGCGACATGACTATACCCCCCCGGGGGGGGATGATTTCTTGCTTTCTGTCTCTCTGTCTCTCTCTGTCCTTCCGGCGAGTGCATGCGCCCTATAGCAAAAACCTCTCCTCTCAAAAAAAAGTCATCAGCATGTTGAGAAATCACCCATGCAAGTGTAGAAAGGGCAAACGTAATAGAACGTGGGTGTTCTGTCTAGATGAGTGATGGCCATCCCTGTGGGTCCTTGGAGTCAACCCTGGGAGACTTCAATTGATGAAGAAAGTTATGAAGTGTGACCTATACTCGTTTACCGTGAGAAGTCTGAGAGGACGTAATTGGCAATATACAGAAGACATTTCTAAATGAAAATCTTATTTCTGAGTTTTTGTGTGACATAAGACCTTGTGAATGAGTAAACTAGGAGAGCATTCTGTGTACATTGTTAAAACGTTTTATGACAAACATCTTGTTTTTTTCTTCTATTACACCCAAAAGATGTAATTCTTGTAACATTTAGTTTTAAGTCAATTGTTGTTAATTATCAAGAAGAAAAGAGCCTCATTAGTCCCGTCGTTAGGTAGTGACACTATGTGGCGTGGAGGTATGGAATTTGAGTGAGTTATTTAGACAATGAAGGCTGATTGACAGCAATACACAATTCACTTAGAGCCCTAGAATTCAGTATTGAAATGTATGTTAGTGGCTTTTATCAAACCGGTTTACTCATTTTAATCATTAAAGTTACTCTTTTTAGCCTTTAAAAAAATTTTTTAAGAGAGGTTTTTGCTATAAGGTGTGTGCGCTTGCTGGAGAGACAGGGAGACAGAGAGATAGAAAGCAGGAAATCATCCCCAGGGGAGATGGCCACGCTGCAATCCCTTCTTCTCCATTCTCCTCCTGGATTTTGGGCACACACGCACATGTACCTGGTGTGATTTTCAAGCCACTGGGTCCAGGACTCGAACTGCAGTTGTCCATGTGAAATTTTAGCACCTTAACTGCTATGCCACCTGCTTGACCCAGGGGCCCGTCTTATTGCACTTCTCACCTGATGTGCAGCATGGCTGATTACTTGGTTAGTGAGCTTATTTGGTGTACTCTTTGCACCAGACCAAGGGACAAGTACCCCAGAGGCAGAAAGCCTCTCGCAGTCCAGGGATAGGATTCATTTGTACTGACAGGAGAGAATGCTCAGTGATGTTTGGGATTACTTTGAACATGTGAGCAGCTTTGCTCCTAGTTTGTCCTTGAGAACCCGCACAAGAACATGGCACACAGGCCACCGTGTCACCGTACCAACGTATGGAGAGCCCTAAACTGAGATGGGCGGGACCTGGAATCTCCTGACACTTACCAGCCTAATGTGAAACCCTGCAATTGTCTGTGCCTGTTAATCCTTATCTGCATCACAGAAACCGAGATCACTTCCCAACCACAGAAAGCTCCACTGGGACTCAAATTATATAATAGATAGGGACCTGTCAAAAAAAGCATGTATCATTAGTCAGAGTTGGATTTAGACCTCTTCTCAGGGGAGCTGTGCCTCCAAGCTATTGTGCTGCTGTAGCTACATCCTGAAGAGCATATTTTATATCCAGTAACCTAGTCCCAAAATGACTGCTCCTGTTCCACTTCCAAACCCTAGATCGGAACCTTCTTCCAAAGGTCATTCACTGATTAGATGCACTGATGGGGGTACTCTAATCCCAGCCTGGCTTTACTCTGTGATAGTATGATTGGCAGGTAATCAAGAGGCCAGAGATTCAAGGAGGCAATATTTTCTTTGTCTTTGGAGGCTAATGAAGTCATCAGATACGGCAATTGTGTATTAAAGTCTTCGTGATTAGAGAGAGAGAGAGAGAGAGAGCTTGTGTCTAAACACATGGTGATTTGACAAACTGACAGAATAATAAATCATTTCTGGGGACCAGCAGTTGGCATTGTGGAAGGCTGCATATTAGATCTTGCACATGAACAACCGTTTGTCCATTTTGTTCCCTTACCCTAACCTGGCTGTCTGCTTCTGTAAACCTGCTTGCTCTTCCCGTGAGACAATAGCTTTACTAGCCATACAGAAACCCATATCTGGGCCGCCATCCTGTACCTGCTGCTGTCTTTGCTAACTAGCCCGAAACCCTTTTCTTTAGCAATGTAACTACTTGCATGGAAACCCCACTCCCCTCAGAAATAATTAACCTGCTTGATTCAGCTTCTGTAACTGCTTGCATAGAAACCCCTGGTAGCTGACCGCCTATAAAAAGACTACTCCAACTACAGTTGTGACTCTCGGCGCCCGCCTTCCCCCCGAGCCTCAGACTGTAGTCGCTGGCCAGCTAATAAAGACTCCCTTTAAACTTAATCTGGCTTTGGTGGTCGTTCATTTGGTGGCACTCTACAACAGCATAATGGCTACATCGCTTGACTCTCATGTCGTCAACTGCGGGTCAAGTCCGGACCTGGTGGCTTAAACTCATGCTGGGCACGTGTGCGAGTGTGCCCAAGATCCCAAGAGGAGAATGGAGGAGAAGGGATTACAGCATGGCTGTCCCCTCTGGGGGGTGATTTCTCACTTTCTCTCTTTGTCTGTCTCTGTCTTTCTGGAGAGTGCACAAGCCCTATAGCAAAAACCTCCCCCCCCCAAAAAAAAAAAAGCTCATTTCTGTTTGGCTTTGTTTTATTTTCTGTGAAGACCAAGGTGATGCTCATACTTGACGTACTTAAGGCAGCCAAGCTTACACAAAAAATCCAGAATGGAGAGGAAACGGGGCTGTGTTCCCCTCCACCGCCATCCCACCCACCTGAGCTGAACCAACATGTTCACATCTGATTCACTTTCCTTGGCTTTTATGTTAAAGGTTCCTTCTGGAAAATGCAAATGTCATGGAAGTAGTGGGGCTTGAAAAGTTTCAGAACCCGTGAGCGTGCTGGAACCAAAGAGAGGGTGTGGGCTCCAAAGAGGGCAGAGATGTTCTTTCCTCCTCAGCCTGTCTCCAAGCTAGAAGGCATTTCTGAGACACGTGGCCTGGGCAGCCGTGGGCATGTCTGGTGGGATGGCATACTCCCGTCTCCTCATTAGAGGCAGCTAAACACCACCTACATATCTGCTTTAGAATTGCTATCTCCATAGACGTTTCCTAGTTATAGTGAATTATTTCATCATATCCTGTTTTCAGAAAAGCTGCAGGCCTCACGTCAGCACATAATGCCGCATGGTTGGGGGGCTGCACTCCTGCCACCAGGCGTGCTGATGGTGACAGTGGTTTGCTCTGAAGGCAGGTGAATGTCCTAGCGATGAGCCCAAGTATGTGCTGACGGTGCTGTAGCCTCCTGCCCCGCACCGATTGCTGCTGTGACAGGCC